>NW_011888811.1:2554743-2563589 GCF_000151845.1 Pteropus vampyrus
ACAATGAGAGTGTGGAGAAAAAGATAGAGAAATGTGGAAATAACGTGTTCACAATATTTTGAAAATTTAAGATCTCATATATTAAATGTCATATAGAAATAATTATACTTTTGGATTTTTTTAAAAATATAATTATAAAAGATGAAGCTGTCAGAATATTAAAAGATTATGTTTTAAATGTTTTAAATACAAATGTCTATTTTAATCATATTCTTGTCAGATCTAATGATGTCAATAAAATTAAAGATGCACCTTTAGAATCAATTTCAGAGCTAAAATACTCATTGTATAAGGTACTAATAAAAATAATGCCGCCCTTCCAAAAGAAGAAATATAAACGAACTCGTTATTTATTGTGCTAGTCTCACCAATGTGAACTGTGCCCTTTAAAATATAAATTCTCCATTAAGAGTAAATATAACCACACTCTAAACAAGACATCAACATGATCACGATACATTAAAAAATATATATTCCCAGAAAATCATTGTATTAAGTAGTGAACGAATGCTTTCATCCCTTTCGTTACTCTCCCCTAATTAATTAAAGATTGGCACAGTTTAAGAACTAAATTTGTTTTCAATTAAAATAAGAAGCCCATATGTCATGATAATTTTTTGTTACTATTTCTAATGTGCAAAACAAAGGTTTGCTGTGAGCATTGAACATAGTAATCAAAACAAATCCTTTAATTTTCAATAACTGTAAGGATACTTGAAGACTCGTTCTCTTAGCAAGGTACTACCTCAATAGTTAATCCTATTAAGAACTGAGCCTTGCGCTGTCACTAAATCCTCTGGGGAATTTGAGGAATCAAAGGCTTACTGCACACTTAGAAGGTAACGACTTTTGTAAAGGGCTCTATTTTATGGGGAACAAAAGAATACCACTTGTGTACTTAAATATCATCTGCCTTTCCTTCCAAAATACTCCATTTTTAAGTAAAGATATGTGATTTAAATGTATTTAGAGTTTAGCTTTTGGCACCACTCTCGTTCCTGAGCAGAAGTGCCATCTGCAGGCCCCATGGCTCACACATAACGATATGCTTACAAGCTGCTTCCCTTTTCTGCACAATGTACCCTTTTCACTTTAACATACATTTTCCATAAATTTTTGAATAACAAATTGGGCTGTGGAAGTTTGTTGAAATGGGACAAGGGAAATGCCTGTAGGCTGGAGAGCGGCAATTTTACTAAGGAAATTGGTGCAGTGGAAAATATCTACTCCACCTGCCCACACCCCACCCCCCCAGGCACCTATCTCAGGCTGTGATCCCTTAAAATTGCACAAGAAACTTCTCCCCTCGCTAGATTAGGTCTGTACATTAACTTGGGCAAAGAGCCCACATGCCTGCAATCCATTACACCTGCTGGGTGACAAACAGATGAGAGTCATCATGCAGACTCCCAACGTTTGATCTCCTGATATCGCCAGATGTCCCCCATTTACATTCAGACATAACCATAGTCATTAATGCAACTCGCCAGGCTGCCGTTCAATAGGGGAAAAAATTTGAATTCTAATCTAAAATCCTAACTGTCCAAAGCGTTCAGTAAGTGAATATAGACACTATTAAATATGCTTCCATTTGTCTAACTTTCTGCTGATTAAGAGAACTGACTTCATTGCACGGGTGGGACTGATACAAACAGGAAGATTTTGCACATATTTCAAAAGGTAAGAGCTGTATCTTGCCTCATTTAGTTTCTGAAATTTGAATTTAAACAACAAAATTCATCTTCACTCTATCTGCTATATTCTCAGATACAATGAGAATAATCTTGAATATTGGCTCCCATTCAAACACACCACTTACTAGAAGGGTAAACTGGTAAACACACAATAAAAGTCAGGGCAGCAATGGACAGAGTAAATATTCTTAGTTTCTTCCCTGCTCCTTCCTTCGTCTAATAGTACTTATCAAACTGCATCCTGATGAGATTCAACTGGAAAACTTAAAAAATAAAAATCAAATGCACAGGTATCACTCCAGTCACTAAATAAGAGCCTCCAAAGGTGAGACCCAGGGATTTTAAAACGTCCCTGTTAATTCTTTTGAAATCTAACCTAGACTTTGAACGTGACAACTTCTAGAAGTATGTTCAAGAACTATTCATGGGAATATGATTAACAGCTTGGCTTCTTGACTTTCTTTCCCATTCTTTCTTGTATGCTGAAAACATTTACAGTGTGTCTACCCTGTGCCTGACACTGGGCACCTGGTACACATAGAATCTGTAAGACACAAGGATTATTCTCTGGAGAGTCAACACAATGTACCCTCTTCACTTTAACATACATTTTGAATAAATTTTTGAATAACAAATTGGGCTATGAAAGTTTGTTGAAATGGGACAAGGGAAATTCCTGTGGTTCTAGGAACAGACATAAGGTGGCCTAATATTATGAGGGCAGAGAGATTCTATAGAAGCACTAAAAGGAGTGATAAAGCCTTGGAATACTTTCCAGGAAACAAGTTTCCATCAATTGGACATTTCTAGAAGATTTGGGAAGGAAGAAACCACTGGACCTCCTACAAAAGCTCTCGACATCAACACCGGGGTGAGGCTCTGACCTGTTTAGGGGAAGATGGCTAAGTTTAAGCATTACTGAGGAAGCCAGAAAAGATCTTAGTGTCTTTCTGTATCCCTCTTCTATTTACATTTGAACCCATTTAGACTTCCTCCCTTCTGCTAGCTTTCTGTCCCTCTGAATTGAAACACTTTCCCTGCAGAGAGGTTGGCCCTGAGCAGCTGCCCCAGACCTCCGGTCACTCTTCCACAATACCCTCTTCTTGTCTCTGCACCATACTTCCTGCTATGTGAAATTGTTGTGTTCATTTGTTTATCCCTCCCTTATCTTTCTCCCTACGTCAGAGCAGAGGCCATGCCTGTCTATTCACCTGTTCCAGGATTTAGAATAACACCTGACATGAAGTGAATATCCAATACATGTCAAAAAAATAAATTAATGAACTAAAATAGTTATTTGTACTATTCCTTGATCCCCTCATGGGATTTTCTTTAAAATGTATTTTCTTGGATACGCTGTACTAGTAAATTTTTCATTTGAAATCAATCTTCTTCTTTTTTTTTTTTTTTTTTTGGCCTATCAGCTATCTAGACTTTATTCCTTGGGGATGCTTGCACTTGGACCCTGTTCAGTAGCTATCCATTTTTATGCAAAGCTGGTACATCTGCAGCCCATCATCTCTTACTATAACATAAAATATCCCATTGCATCTCAACAGGAACAGAATTCCAAACCTATAAACAATGTTCCATTCCATACTAAAGAAGAACAATGACAAGGAAAAAAATCCCCTCAAAAGAAAAATGCTTGAGGAATTTGTTTCAAGGTCAAGGCAATAGAGGATAAATCCAGATTATCAACTCATAGGATAGGAGGCATTAAGCATCAAAATCATTGATTTAAGGCTTATGGTAACACAGGCAAAATACGAAATTAGGCTTAAAATTACTAAGCACTATCAAGCCACTTTTATTTTAGGTTTTTTTTTTTTTTTTTTTCTCCAGCTGCTCAGCAATTTCATGGCACCTACTAATGGAAAAGAAGCTCAGATTCCATTGACAGTTTCATGACAATCATACTTCACCTACCATTGTCCAGTTTTCTTAGCTGTTCATTATCTTGACTGCTGTGCCTATGAGATAATGATACACTCTGCTTCTACCCCTGACTGTAACACATTTTTGCCCCAGGATTCCTTTTAATTGAAACACACTGTCTGTGTTACTGTTTGGGGTGCAAAAGTAAACACATTTAACACAAGAATTCAGTTTGTGTTTGCTTCACCAATTGGAAGCGTATAAAAAATCACCTGCCTCCGGAAGACTAATTGAATGATCCCTTTGAGACATTAATATTTTTTACTCTTTTCTTTCACTTTCACTACCATTTGTCACTTCTGGGGATGTGATAATTCTCTCTGTAAGAAAAAATATTAGGCCATCCTTACCATTTCTTGAAGCGTCCCGAGCCCATTTAGGGAGTATTGAGTAATGTTTCATTAACCCTTAAGCATAAAATTGACTGAAAATGCTTTAACTCCAAAGAAAGGGAGTTGGGGGAGGTCTAATAAATTATGCCCGTTAAATTATCTGTATCTATTGTAAATCCCACTAAGTAGCCACCAATTGACTAGAACTGAATCATTCAACTTCAGGATCAGTGGCAGCTAAGCATGGCCAAACTGCTTCGCTTGCCTAGCAGATTCTTAGAATCTGAACTCATTTAATGAAAACAACTAAATTCTTTAAATACATTAAAAAAAATAAATAAACACATGTATAGGAAGAATTAGGGTTTTTCCTCATTCGTTGGCGGCAAAAAAGGAGATGATGTGCTAACATACAAGAACTGTACATGTTGAGTGCTGTGTGTATCTTCACTTTATCCCATTCAATTGTTACAATCCTACCTATGATATTGGAGCACTCAGTATTCCCATTTTACAGGTAGAAATGCCTAGGCAACAGAAATATTAAATATATTGTCCAAGGACCCACCATGGATCAGGACACACCCTAGAGAAGAAGGGTAGGTCTACAGATCTGAGGACCCAGGAAGCTAAGAGGTCTAGTCCCTGTCCCCTGTCCAGGGGCCTGGGGGCACCTATGTTCCTCCTCCCAAAAGGGGCTGATGGTCATTGAGATCTGGTTCCAGCCGTTTAGCTGTGGCCTCTAGTGTGGGGTGGGGTGGGAGGACCCCAAGAGACTTGTGCTTCTGAGTGACGCCTTCTTCTCTCTGCCCAGTCTGACCTCATCCATGTATTTAATTAATTAAACAACCCCCCCCACCAAAAAAAAGTGAAGCTAGACCTTGAACCTGGGTTTATCTGCTACCCAGGTTCCTAATGACCACTGTTCTGTGATCACTATTCTTTCATAAACTGAATTATTTGATTTTAATAAAAGCAATCCAATGAAATCATCTAATGACCATCACATATTCTTATATGAAAATATGTATGAATTTACATTTTGAAATTTACACTTTGAAAATATAGACTTACAAATTACTCAAAATTCAAACTGATCTAAGATATTAAAATTGGTTAGCATTCCTTATTTATAAATTGTCACACTACTATCACTGTGGAAAATACACGTTTTTCACCACCATATATTTGGGAAAGAGGAGGTAGAAGAAAGTGAATTTACTCTCTTCTAGGAAGATAAGAATTAACTAGGATTAACACTGTGTGTGTGTGGGGTGGGGAGTGGGGGGAGTGAGGAATGATTATTTACCACTTTTAAAAGCAAAATCTTCTTAAACATTAATATGAAGAAAAATCAGCTGAAAAAAAATTTTTAACTTTTAAATTTCAGATCACTAGACTCTTCCTTGGGGATTACTATTTAATAAGTGTGGGGTGAGATCCAGGAACATGCATTTTAAAAAGCACCAGCAGGTGATCTACTATCAACAGTCTATACTTGTGTTGTCCAAAATGGCGGACATGAAGCATTTAAAATGTGGCTACTACACACCGAGGTATACTGAATATGGAAAATATACACTGGATTTCAAAATCTCTGTATGAAAACAAGGATACAAAATATTGTATGAATAATTTTTACATTGATTGCATAGTGAAATATTTTAGATATAAATTTAATAAAAGATGTCACTAAAATTAATTCCATTGATTTCTTTTTACTTTTTTAAATGAGGGTTTTCAAAATAAAATATTCTTTTATACTTTTATATTTTACTATATTTTTATAAACTATAAAAGTTTAAATTACATATATATATATATAGCTCACATTGATATTTCTATTGAACATTATATTTCATTGTGATCTTATTTTTCCTTTGGGCAACAGCAGTTGACATTCTCATGGTAAGGCAAAGACGGTAAAATAATTCTAAATTTAAACTAGAACCAAGGTCTGTATAATAAAAATTCTAGTATGTAAGGTATTTTTAGACACCTCTAAAGATATGACAAAGATATATGCATTGACTAAATTGCTACACAAATAAATTTCTATATCAACTTAATTTTTTTTAATTAAAAAAAATAAACCTTGAAGCATTAACTATCTTTAACCAGCATTCAATGATTATTAAATCTCAGGTGTGGCTGGTGCTTGCAGTCAATTATGAATTCCCTTGGGGCATGAAATATGTATGTATACATGTTTATGTATATGGACACCATTTATACAATCCATCACAAAGTATCATCTTCCATATAGTGCCTCACCTACAGATTGGTAGAGACATAAAATAAGAAAACTTTTTAGTATAATGCAGTGTCGCTCTGACTGGCATTAGCTATGTAATGAAATAAATATGTTTATATGGGTGGGTGGGAACATAAACACCTTATTAATATTCTCTCTGTTGGCCAGTGTACTATGAATTCTAAAGATGCAACATAAATTGGAGCTTCTGAAATCAACTCATTAGAAATTACTACTTGTACTCCTAAAATTATCCATACGTGTTCTACTAAAGTGAGGTTCATACATTTATTTTCATAGGATTTTATATGCTTTAATGATAATGCGTAAATCTCAATCTTAATGTTCCTGACCCATATACCATATACTGATATTTTTATAATGGGTTACATCAGAGGTCCTCAAACTATCTCAGTTTATGGTACCCTTAGTGTCTCAATAATATTTCCAGGTGCCCCTACAGCAAGAGAATTACATAACTGTTCCAGTTATTTAAGTGGTTAGGCCCAAACTATTGCTTAATAGTAATAGTTTAAGTGAATGTTCCTATCTTTCCTTTAAATATTTAAAATATTTCTTTGGTCTCAATTGAGTTTGCTGTGGTTTATACAGTTGCTTCAGCCCAGGCTGAGAACTATTGAACTACATAGTTTTAAATGGTCTAGAAAGTAAAGAGCAAACATTTGTACTCTCTATCAGAAAAAATATACCTAACATAAACAACTATTTAGAGCTTGTTTCTTTTAACACATTTTAATAATCAGTTTATAAAAGTCATTAGTATTGTGCCACTGGTCGACTATCTCCAGACTGATATTTAGCATAGATTATATCAGTCAACAAGTATTTATAGAATACCTATTATATATCCAAGTGCTTGGTCCCAAATAGTTTATATCCTGTAATTCATCTACAGAAATAACTTAATGTCACAGTTCTCTATAGATTCCCCCCGACCCTGCCAAAAAAAAAATTCACATACTCGAACAGGGAGCTCAAATGATTCTTGTCATCTAAATTCTTCTATTTCTTACATTATTTATTGTGATTATTTTTTATTAACCTATGAGTAAAAATACAAGATTCTGAAAATAAAACACTTTTTAGAAACGTGTTGCTATCATTTAAGAACACAGAAGCAGGGACTCAAGCAGTGACAGACTCATCAAAAATTAAAATATAAATGACCAGTTTCCTATTTGGCATATTAGTTGTTTAGAAGTCACCACTCTGTTCTATCAACAAATAAAAAGCTGAAAAAACTGAAAAACCACAACTCTTCTTAGATATCAAAGACAAGTAAGGTCAAGAAGGGATATAGTGTTATTCAAAAGTAGACAGAGATTTTGTAAATGTATATTGCAAACTCCAGGGCAACCAGTAGGGGAAAAAAAATGTATGGTTAATATGCTAACAAAGGAGATAAATGAAATAATATAAATGCTCAATGAAAAACCACAAAATGCAGAAAAAAAAATGTGGAAGACAAAAAACAGAAATAAAGAAGATCAACAAATAGAAAACAGTAACAAATATAGTAGATATTAATCTGACATATTAATAATTACCTTAAAAGTTAATGGTTTATATACATAAATTAAAAGACAAATTGACAGAATGGATGAAAAAACAAAACCCAACTACATGTTGTTTACAACATTGCATTAAAAGTAAAGATGTGAAAAGATATACATATCACGTTAACATGCTAATTAAGAGAGTGGTGGTAGCTATATTAATTTCAGACAGAGGAGGAGAGATTTTAGAGCAAGGAAGTTATGAGAAATAAAGAAGGGCATTACATAATAATAAAGAGATCAGTACTCCAAGAAGACATAGCAACCCTTTACATGTAGTCTAGAACAAAAGAACATCAAAATATGTGACACAAAAACTGTTTAGAGCTGCAAGGAGAAATAGATTAATCCTCTATTATAGTTGGAGGCTTTAATGCCCTTTTATGAAAAATGGATAGATCCAGCAGACAGAAAATTAGTGAGAATAGTTGTACTTGGATGTAACTGACATCTATAGACTATCTCATTGAACAACAGCAGGTTACACCTTCTTCTCAAGATCCCATAGAACATTCACTAAGATAGACTACATTCTAGGTCACATCTTAAAAAGTTTAAAAGAATAGAAAACACATAATGTCTTCTCTCATGCCACAATAGATTTAAACTTGAAGTCAATAACAGAAAGAAAGCTGAAAAATCACAAAATTCCTGGGGATTAAACATCATACTTCTAAATAAAATATGGTCAAAGATGAAATCTCAAGATAAATTTTTAAATATTTTGAATTAAATGAAAATGAAAATATAACTTATCGAGATTTATAGCGTACAGCAAAAGCAATCCTTAGAGTAAAATTTATAGCATTGAATGCCTGTATTAGAAAAGAAGGAAGCTCTAAAATCAATCATCTAAGCTTCCACCTATTAAAAGAAAAGCAAATAAAATTCTAAATAAGCAGAAGAAAATAAATAATAAAAATTAGAGCAGAAATCAATGATATTGAAACAGGAAATTAATAGAGAAAATCAACTAAACTGAAAGCTTGTTCTTTTAAAAGATCAGAACAATCGATAAGCTCTTAGCCTGGCTAACAAAGGCAGGGGGCTG
>NW_011888811.1:2563799-2572085 GCF_000151845.1 Pteropus vampyrus
AAAAAAAAAAAAATCTGAATAGGTCTATATCTACTAAACAAATTGAACAGATAATAATCTTCCAAAACAGAACTCTCTAGGCCCTGATGGATTCACTGCTGAATTCTACTAAACATTCATAAAAGAAATTATATTAATTCTCTACAATCTCTTTCAGAAGATATAAACAGAGGAAATACTTCCTTACTCATTCTATTTGACCAACATTGTAGTAATTCCAAAGCTAGAAAATGACATGATGAGGTAAGAAAAATATAGATCAATATCACTCATAAACACAGATGCAAAAATGTTCAACAAAATATTGGTAAATTGAATCTACAATGTATAAAAAACATTATACACTATGATGAAATGGGATGCATCCCAAGGCTGGTTCAATACTCAAAAATCAATTAATGTAATCCATTGCATCAACAGGTTATAGAAAAATCACACGATCATATTAATAAATTCAGAAAAAGCATTTGACAAAAGCCAATACTCAATCATGATAAAAGCTCTCAGCAGACTAAAACTAGAGAAGAATCTCTTTAACTTGACAAAAAATATCTACAAAAAGCAGGAACTAACATCACACTTAATGATGAGAATCTTGAAGCATCCCCACCAAGATGAGGAATAAAAAAAGAATGTCCCTTCTTACTGTTGATTTTCAACATCATACTAGAAGTCTTATATAATGCAATAGACACAAAAAAGAAATAAAAGTTATACAGATTAAAAATGAAGAAATAAGATGGTCTTTGTTCACAGATGACATGATCATCTATGTAGAAATTTCAAAAGAATCAACAGAAATTTTCTGAATAAGAGGTTATAACAAGGTTGCAGAATACAGCTATAATAAACAAAATTCTATCATTTTACTACATATCATCAATTTACAAGTAAAAGTTGAAATTTAAAATAATACCATTTATATTAGCATCCTCAAAAAATTAAATACTTAGGCGTAAATCTAACAAAATATGTACAAGAGCTACAAAGCACAGAAAAGATATCAATTAGAACTAAATAAATGGGGAGATATTCTATATTCATGGATAAGAACACTCAAATTGTCATGATAACAGTTCTTCCCAATTTTTTCTATGGAGTCAATGCAGTACTGGTCAAAATCTTATTATTAAATTATAGTAAACAAGACAATGTGGTACTGGTAAAAGAAGAGACAAACAGATCAATGAAACAGAGTAGAAAACACAGAAATAGACTCATATACTCATACATCCAATTAATTTTTAAGAAAGGAGCAAAGACACTACAATAGAGCAAAGATAGTCTCTTAAACAAATGGTACTGGAACGACTGGATGTTGTATAAGAAAATAATGCATCTACACAGACCTTAATGCCTTCAAAAATTAACTCAAAATGATCATAGACTTCAAGGTAAAACACAAACCCATAAAACTCTCAGAAGGTAACACAGAGTAAACCTAGATGACCTTGGGTATGGCTATGACCTTTTAGATATAACACCGAAGGCACAATCCATGAAAGACATAATTGGTAAGCTGGACTCCACCAAAATTAAAAGCTTCTGCTCTATGGAAGACAATGTCAAAAGAATGATAAGACAAGTCACGAACTGGGAGAAAGTATTTGCCAAAGACACATATAATAAATACTGCTATCCGAAATACATGAAAAATTCTTAAAGCTCAACGATACATAAAGGAAAAACAATTTTAAAAAATTGGCAGAGGGCCTGAACAGACACCTCACTAAAAAATATATCCAGATGGCAAATAAGCGTATGAAAAGATACTCAACATCATATGTCATTAAGAAATTGCAAATTCAAACAAGATACCACTACACACCTATTAGAATGGCCAAAATCTGAAATATTTACAATATAAAATGCTGGTGAGGATGTGGAGCAATGGAAGCTGTAATTCATTCCTGGTGCAAGTGCAAAATGGTATAGCTACTTTGGAAGGCAGTTTCTCAGTTTCTTACAAAACTAAACATACGATCTGACATTCATTACCCCCAAAGAACTGAAAACTATATCCACACAAAAACCTGCACATAAATGCTTATGTCAGCTTTATTCATAACTACCCAAACTTATAAGCAACCAAGATCTCCTTCAGCAGGTGAGTGATAAACTGTGATACATCCAGACCATGGAATGTTTTCGGCACTAAAAAGAAATGGACTATCAAGACATAAAAAGACATGGAGAAACCTTAAATATATATTACTAAATGAAAAACATCAATCTAAAAAAATCTTCACATTGTATAGTTCTAGTTATATGGAATTTTGAAAAAGACAAATCTATAGAGACAGTAAAAAGATAATTGCTTGCTAGGAGTTAGTGGGGAGGGAGGGATGAATAGGCATACAGGGGATTTTTAGGTCAGTGAAATTATTTCCTATGATACTATAATGGTGGATACATGTCATTATACATTTGTCAAAATCCATAGAATGCCTCACATCAAAAGCAACTATGGACTTTGGATGGTAACGACATGTCAAGGAAGGTTTTTGGACAACAAATGCACCACTCTGCTGTGGGAGGCTGGCAGTAAAGGACGTTGCATATCTGCAGGGACTCTCCGCACCTTCCCCTTAATTTTGATGTGAATCTAAAATTGCTCTTAAAAATAAAAATAAATTTCATTAATAAAAAACCCTGACTCTCAAAGTAAAGAGCTATTCTTTGGAATATCTGTGTTAGTCATGCAACCCTACAAAATGATGAGATGGTTAACATAAAAGATAAATATCCTGTTGTATAAAGTAGATGGAAAAAATGATACTCGCACCCAATAAGGGATCCCTAATAGTGGAAGAGTTCATGGATAGGCAAGGGCAGATGTCTCTAGCTAATATTTTTGAAATTGTAACCAGGTTAAACTGAGACATTAAATAAAATTTACTTAGAAGAAAAGGGGTATAACCACTGAAACAGTCATTTTCAGCATATTCAAACACCTGCTCCAAAAGTGAATGTATTCATTCCATAGACAGTAAGGGGCTGCTGCTCCATAGAACACATTATACACGTGCTTCAGTATATGTGGAGTCTTCTGACAAGGATCTTTCAAGTTAATAGGGAGATGTCATGTGTATAAGAAAACATTTATTTTGTAAGTCTAAGTGTAAAGGCAAGTAAAGAATATAGTAAAGAAAGCCAATGCTGGAGGGAAAAAAACAAAACGAAACAAAAAAAACTTCTATCAGAGAAAAGGGTGGCATATGGGCCAAGTCTTGAAAGATGAACAATCACCAGGTAGAAATGGGCAAAGAAAAGAGTGCCACAAACAGCGGAGCTGACGGTGATGGGGGGGGGGGGGGGGGGGGGGGGGGGGGGGGAGAATTCTATCAGAGAGAATGGCATGAAGCTAAGGGAGTGAAAAAAAGGATCTTTGTGTGGAGTGAGTTTGGCTGAGATATAAGATATGCAAATGAAAACAGGTAGAAGCCAGACTGGAGAATTGTAAATGGCAGTTTGGACTAGATTTGGTCAACATTGGGGAAGAAGGCTTTGAAAAATTTTAAGCAGAAGAGGATAATTTGATTCTCACTGAGCTTTGAAAAGATCTAATCAACAGGACTTTGGGTTAGATATGAGAAGAGGGAAGGGGGTGGTAAAAACTATCCCCAAGGGTGCCTAGGAAAATTAAATAATGTTTACTTAGAAAAAAAGTGTCAGAAAACGCATGCCTTGGCTTATAATGTAAAAACTACACACATGGTTCACGTAATAGTAGCATCAACGAAGCTGCAATTCTAAGAAGAATAAATATTTCAAAGCCTGCTAATCCAGTAACTTAGTATATTAAATCACCTTAAGTGAATTATGAGATTTTATTCTCTGTAACAGAAATGAAATACAATTTAAGTAATTCATCATTTTCCAAAGTGTCTTTTAAAAGCAGCATATTTGGCGTATAATACACTACAAGCTCTATCAAAGAAACTTTTTAATATATAGCACCACCAAATCCTCTCGGTATGTGGCACAATTTTAAATTCCAGCTTGGTTTTGAGCATAATTAAGTGCCCATAACACCATAAAACTTTTATTAAATTATGGTGTTAGGAATGAAATGTAAATTTGTCTCCCAATATGATTTTTGGCATTTTGACTTTTTTTTTTTGCAGCCTGGATATCATTAATAGTAAAGGTTCAGAGAATAAGTGAAGCTGCAGTATTGAGAAGAATTCAAAGTGTCACATAATCGTAAATGTTATCGCAATTATATTCTTGAGGTATTCTCCATTCTCCCTATTCTACCTACTTTGTAAATAACCCTCACTGATATGTTTATGATTATAAAATAAATAGTAAGATGGGTTTAAAATGCAAAACACCGTCTATAGCTGAGTTTTATCTTTTATCATAATAAATGGAGGACAAAAATGCTTTCCTTGTCAATTGTTTATGCTGCAAATTGTAAAAAACATAAATATTATAAGCAGAAGATATCTATTCAAATTCAAAAGCACAGAGAAAGTGCTGCAAAGAGAATATAGATTTTTTAAACATGAAGTAGAGAGATCTGTTTAAGCTTTAAATAAATTGAAATATATACATATATATAAATACATATATATATTATCTTTGATCTGCAATTTGGAAGAGACATGGACTAAAATCAGGGAATTCTGCTACTTGAAGGATATAGTTGATTATTTTGAATGAAAAAAAAATGTTTTGAGACAATCCTACCTGAATAGAGAAATCTTTCCATTTTAGGAAAGGAAAAACCTGCTTTCATTTCAGAAAACCCACCTTGCCCCAATATCAAAAGCTGCCAATGCAAGTATGTTCAGGAACACCTGTCTAGAACATGTTATAAGCAAGCAGAAGTTTTTTCTCATCTTCCTCTAATCCCCTGGAGGTCAGACCCAAAGAGAATGTGAACAGTTTTCCATTTTGTTTCATATCGGGGTCTCCTGAGAAGCAAAGGACTGGAAAACCATGGACACAATATCCAAAGCGTGATTCAAGCTGATGTCCTAGTAAAGGAAGTATATACTTTTTTTTTTTCCTTCCAACCTACCATTTGCTCCAAATGATAAAATCACAGCCTCAAGGAAAATGACACCTTAAAAAAATTGTTTGTGTTGGCTGTTCTCTTAGGGAAGTTGATTTTTCCTGGAAAGTTAACATTCCTTGTCAGAGAGGAAATAAAAATAAACGTGGCACAGGCAAAGATGACATTTGAATTCAAACAAAAGTTTGCCTTTTGCTTTTTTTTTTTTTTCTTCCCCTCCTGAACATACACTGATGTGCTAAGAAAAACAGTCCCAATTTAGCTTTCCATAAGCCCTTCGAAGCACTTCACATATATAGTCTCTCCTAGGGAGGTTCACTCACACACCCTTGTCAAAAAAGGAACGATATGGCATGTGAAAACTGTGCGTTTGTTACAGGAAATGATCAATGGAAAGACTACAGGGGGGAAAAGTGCCAGTGGCTTATTTATTGAATGATTCAATGTTTTAGACAAGGAAAGACTGAAGTATGTCTCGTGAGCTGAAACTACCTTCAGGCTGACAAACTTTTACCTACAGAACTTAGAATCATTAGCGTATGACATATTAAATTCAGGGTCCAATTATAAGCATCTTTGCTAACCCCTGGCCAATTAATAATTCCAGTCTGGTTATTCCAGTACCATCTGTCCACCTACCTTGCACTTAACACGGCAGTGGACAAATATTCACTAAGGGTGGTGACACTAAACACTCCAGAATGAAGAGCTGTGCAGACAAAATATAGGAGGAGCTTCTGACACCCGGGGTTGACTTCTGAGCAGTATGACCTCTCCACTGGATTCCCGAAATGACCTCAATAAGTCTCCCTCATGGCAATATTGTCTTACCTTATCCACTGTCCACAATGGAACTTCTCATTCTCCTGATTAAATTCTTTAATAATTTCTCATTGACCACAAGATTAAATCCAAACTCTCTGCCATAAGGTTGCTCAAGGCATGGTGCCTGCCTTCTAGAGTCTTCTCTCCACAATCTCACACCTTTAAACTCCAAGTCTCAGACACGAAGGCTTCAAATTTCTCATGTTGTTTCTCCTTTGTCTTTGGGTGTTTGCACTATGGTGTCCTCTCAGCCTGGAACACGCACCTCCTACACAACCATCCCTCCTTTGCGCTTACGATTGGATCACTTTAGTTTATTCTCATGATATCCTGGGCTTACTTTTATTTTGACACAACAAACTGAAGTAAATTGTTCAATTTTCTCTCATACTATAAGGACTACCATTCTCTAAAGACTACCTAGCACAGTGTCTGGCACAGTGTAGAGACTGGATATAAGTATTTTGAATGAATAAATGACTTAAAAAGAAACACTCTATGTTCTTAGGTAAATCAAATTATCATAGAAACATCAGGTATGTTGAAATCCATACTTGACTAGCCATGGCAAAACTAGGGGCAATTATTAGAGTGTCCTACAATTTGATAAACATTCAATAATTGTTAGTAGTCACCATTATTGTTGACATTGCAAAAACACTTGTGTTAAAAAAAAACACAACTACTATTTCTTTTCTACTGTAAACTCATATAAAGATTATTACTTAAAACTTGCTAAAATTATTTTATATATATGTACATTTCTTGCAAAAGTGGGTTGTTTAAAGAAATTGTGTGAAGACAAGAGGACTCCCAGTTAACAAACCATATGATTACATGCTATTGTAACAAAAAAATAATTATCATTAAAAAGAGCTCACCTATAAAGACTAGGAAATTTTAAGACAAAAGACAGTGATGAAGACCCACACATGCTCCACAAACAACTTAAATAATCCTAGTGGTATACATGTGTGTGGGTTGCGTGCCATTTTAATGAACGTGCCTAGAGGGCACTGATTTGCCATGTTTCTATGACCTGTGTAGCCAGCACCACACACATGTGGGTAATACTTGTGGGTAAGCACTATTTACTCTACAAATAAATTACCATGTAGCTTACATTGTTAGGGTCGTATGATAGCCCTATAGCTTAAAAGACTGAAATAACCATGCATTTATCTTGTCACTACAGGTACTTACAGTGTAATTACAAGGTCAACAGTTACTATGTAATTACGTAGTTTCAACATTGTGGTTCTTAAAAAAAAGTACACTGTTCTCATAGTACCTGCTGAGAACCCCTACCTCTGCTCCACCATCCTCTCTGGCAAATTTTAAACAGCTGCGAATAATATTTTTGAAGGAAAACAAATCAAAGCACCTTTATTGAAATAATAGTTGTCTTAGAATTATTTATTAAACAAATGTACCTCTGAGACCTCAGAGGACTTCTGGTCCCATGCTCTTATTTTTATGGAAGATTTTTCTTTTATTATTTTTATTATTTTCTATAGTATTATACCTAATTTAGAAAGTAACTTAAGATAAAAAGTAACACAAATAGACATTTTGTTTAGCAAAAATAATTTTATAATGGTTGCTTGTTTACATAGAGTAATGACGTGGGGCACATTTTTTAAAGGATGGATTTCCTGATTTAAATTAATCAAGAGAGAATGGTACTAAATCATAGGTTCCAATAAAACACTGCTAAAACTTCATTTTTCTGCAGTTCAGATCTTAAGTTCATTTCCGTGGGTCTGATTAATATTGGTATCACATTGTATATAATTTTGTGGTTGGTTGCGTGTGTGTGGTGTGACTAAACCTCTTACTTGTTTCTTTTCCAATGTATGATGATTCTGAAATCATGAGTTTCATTAGAGCCTTATAAAACCCTTCGAATTCTTTTTTCCCCTTTATTCAGAGAAGCAGAAGGACACTGCTTTGATAGTCAATATTTGAACAACTCATTCCAAATTTATTATAGGTTACTATCATACAGAGAATAATAAAGAATTTTTTTAATTACTTTAGCTCATAAGAATGGGCTGATAGATATTCCATCAATGTTATGATTCCCTTGGATGGAGAAATGCTAAATGCTAACCCAAACAGATTTTAAAACCATAATTACTTGGTAAACAAGGGAATCATAGCCAAATAATTATTCATGAATACAGATTAAATTCATCTAGATTTTTAGAAATTTCTTATTGAATTCTTCTATCTGTGGCAAAGCCACTGAGCATAGCACTATTGGAGTGGTATTGCTTTTTCAATGTTTTAGGAAAAAAAGAACAAGATATATACAGGCTTTTGCTATAGGGTCTCTCCCCAGTGATGAAGCACAGATAAGTTACCCAGCACAAGTGTGTGTTCATCATATTAAAAGAGGATAGTTGTTCCCTGATGTAGTAATTCACTGAAAAGGG
>NW_011888811.1:2573428-2579948 GCF_000151845.1 Pteropus vampyrus
TTCCCTGATGTAGTAATTCACTGAAAAGGGAAAAAAAAAAAAAAAAAGACAATCAAATAGGGAACATCACCAAGCAATTAGTTCTCACAACTGGAGACTATAATGATAGTCGCCAGCAAGGAAATCAACTCCATACAGATGAATGGGGAAAGGTCCTCTACAAAAGAGAACATCAAGATAGGAGACTGCCAAGATGTGAAGACGACACAGAAACTCGCCTCTCTCTTACCACCTAATGAAACCAAGAAGCTCATTTAAATAAGTGAAGAATATACCTTCTAAGACTTGCTCGTAGTTTAAAAGGGTTCCTTCTTTTCGAAAGATTCAAAATTTATTTGAACATTTTTATAAGTCTCAAAGTATAAATTTAAAAAGCTAAATAAGTCAACCCTAGGACATAGGAGAGGTTGAAGAATGTGAGGTGCCAATAAATACCTGTAGTATGATGCTTTTATGTTAAAGGCAAAATGACTACATATATACTGGGCTGCACAGAGAGCTTAAAGGGGACCTAGATGGAAGATGAAGGTCAAATACGACTTTCGTCTTATCTGTGATGTTTCCCTATTTCTTACAAAAAGAATATTTAGAAATTAAATATAATATAAAAATTAAGAAAATATAGTAAATTATAATAAAGCATACATAAAGAAAAAAAGAGAGCATTTCTCCTTTTGTCTAGAGCACAGTTTTAGCAAGACCTTGTACTTGCTAGAAGTGAGAAAAATGTATATTATTAGTAGTGTACTGACCCATAAGATCTAACCAAGAAATGATTCACACTGTATCTACTCCACATTTTAAGTAAGCGTGCATTTCAACGACTGCTCTCTTTCTATTTTTTGGTGGTAATTTTCAGTAAGAAGCACTGTACCTTTAAGTTTTAAATATAAAAAATGACACTGATTAACCTTTAAAATGGTGCCATTTAATCAAAGCAAGTAGATCTTTAATGGGTTTTAAATGGACTAATAAATCACAAGATTCTTTTTCACCATGAAAATAAACTAAATGTATATATTTTATTCCGTTTACACTTCTTGGAGTGTTTTTGTTTTGTTTTGTTTTGTTTTGTTTTGTTTTGTTTTGTTTTTTGTTTTTTGTTTTGTGTGTGTGTGTGTGTGTGTGTGTGTGTGTGTGTGTGTGTGTGAGAGAGAGAGGATGGGCATGGGGAGAGGTAACAGGGCCACAAATGGTTATTCTCCATTTGACTGTGATTTGAAAGGTGACGATTTGCCTTTTATTTTTTTTTCCAGTGAATTCTTTATCTGTTACCTTTGTGTTCTATCTGATCATGAGCAAGACTGAAAGTGACTATATTGGTACGTTTTAAGGAAATGTGACAAATTTTGAGACCGCGACTAAGAAATGTAGTTGAGCATCATGTCGAAAAAGATTAATCTTTCACTCTAAAAGAAGGTGGTCAGAGTTGATGAGTGCTTCGCTCTCTCCATTCATGCCCCTGCCATCACTTGTTCTTACTCGGGCACAAATGAAGAACCAAGCAACCCTCAGTCTCAGAATGCGGACTGGACGCCCTGTGTCCGGAGCTCAGGGTCTGGGCAAATAACCCACTGGTTTGCCTCCTGCTGCTGCATGGGTAGGCAGGTGTCTTAGCTCTGTAATATATCCTCTGCTTGGCTTAGAATTGCTTTATGCAAACTGGTTGAGTGAATGAACTGGATGAAAAACGACAGCTTGATAATGATAGACTAGTTGTACTTTCTATTTAAACCATGTGTAAACTTAAGTATGAAAGAACATGATGCCATTCATTATAAACTGATGTTCAGCTCTAAATAGCCACCACAGGATTGGCTGACGAAGGTGCCAGGGTAGGCCTGAAAGTTGGAGGAAGGGGAAGGGAATGGAGAGAAGCTATACCTGCAGAAGAGGATGAAAATAAAATCAGGCAAGATGTAGGAATGACAGAGCTCTACAGGCACCCCTTAATGACAGCCACCATTTTCAAGTATTTACGATGTGCTAGATATTGAGAATTTTATGGGTATCATATCAATTAATCCATATAATTTAATAAAGTTTTACAGGTGAGAAAACTGAAGAACACAGAGATTTAAAAAAAAAAAAAAAAGAAAGAAAAATTTGCCCAAAGTCACACAGCTAGTGAGTCGGGATTTATGTTCAGAATAATGCAGTTTAGAAGTAGTTACTATGTCACTTCTACCCCAACAAACAAGTCTATATCCATACTATCCTTCTCTGAAGTCAGAAAATGGGTACTCTCCCTCCTCCTTGCCAAAGGCAGGCTCCCATCTGTGCCGTTGATCACATCATCCAGGAACGTTCTCTTTTACTTTGTCCTCTCACCTCTAAGTCCAGTCTTTCCCATTCCAGTGTCTTCTGCCCTATCGGTCGCTAAAACTACTCAAATATGACCCCCCTGACCCATGTACTTGCTCCGAACATCACCTCTTCATGCTGGAATAGTTGTCTGTACTTGGTTTTGCCCATCTCCTCTCTTGCATCTAGAAGAGACCTACCTCTGCCCACCACGTCTGGAAAGTGCCTCTGCTGAAGTCACCAATACTCCACTAATGGACAAGTCAAATGGAACTTCTCAGCATGCATCCTACCATGACCTGAGGCTGTCTGGCTTTATTGACCATCTGATGGTATATTATGCACTTGTCTTCTGAGCTATCAGCGTGCCTGCTCTTCATTCCTTAGCAGAAGAGTCTACACCCATGACTCTTCTTTTGAAAGTCTGAGAAGTGTTGGTGGCACTAAGCTACATCCTTGGCCTTTCTTTTCTGCTACCTCTCTATGCACCCTCTGGACACCTACAGTCTCTCATGAGATTAAATGACACTGTGTTCAATGATGAGTCCTTCACCTATACTGTTAACTCATACTTCTCATCTGAAAACCAGAGCTGTAGATCGCATTGGGTATTAGATGCAATGACCTCATAGATGCATGCTGTTACACCAAATTGCACATACGCAAAACTGAGCTCACAGGATGTGCTTAGTCCTTCTCTCCACTCCAAAGTCACTTTTCTTCTGCATTCCACTCACAGAAGCCAAAACTCTTGAAATTATACTTGGCACTTAAATCTCCATGACATCCTTTTATTCCTCCTAAATACTTCCTCAGTCTACTAAATCCTCTCTAATGAACCATCTCCCTTTGCAATATTTCAAGCCCTGGCCATTTTTTCCTGGGCCAAAGAGATGCCTTAGGTCTTCTGTCTCCAGTCCCATGCCCGATCCTTTTAACTAGTCCTCTTCACTGTCTTCAGAACGATATTAATGAAACACAAATTAGACCATATTTACATCTGCGAAAACCCTTTGCTGGCTTCCCAATGCCAATTTCCTTAGCCAGACTGTGCAGAATTTGGACACTATTGCTCTTTTCAGCCCCATCTCCCACCACATTGTCCCCATATATCCCACACAACTGAATGTTCTGAGCATGCTATAATTTTTCACATCTCTGGATATTTGCATACTCAATTTTTTTTTTATCTACCTTCAATGCCTTTTCTTTTGCTAAAAAAAAAAAAAAAACAGAAAACATGTACTTTTTCTTCAATATCTCACACCAACAAGAATTACTTTCTTCTTAGATACAGTACATATATACAATGGACTATTACTCAGCCGTAAAAAAGAATGAAATTTTACCATCTGCTACAACATGGATGGACCTAGAGGGTATTTTGCTAAGTGAAGTAAGTCAGACAGAGAAAGACAAATACGATATGATTTCCCTTGTATGTGGATGCTAAAATAAATAAATAAATAAAAATAAATGAACAAACGAAACAGAAACAAACTCAGAAACAACTGATTGTCAACAGATGGGAGAAGGGTTGAGAGGAGGTGCAAATCAAATTGAAAGTGATTAAGAAGCACAAATTGCCAATTATGAAAGTAGTCTTGGGATGTAAAATAAAGCAAAAGGAATATAATCGATAATATTGTAATAACTATGTATGGTTTCAGATGGGTACTAGAGTTATTGGGGTGATCACTTCATAAGTTACATAATGTCTAATCACTATATTGTACACCTGAAACTAATATAATATTGTATGTCAACTATAATTGAAAACAATAATTTTAAAAAATTACCTTCATCTTGAAATTGTTTTGGTTCCTTCCCAGAGATAAATACCCCCTTCCTCGAATGCATGTAAATACTGCATGAAGTTTCCAGCATTTACACTTTATGCCATACTGTAATGTCACTTTACTTGAGCCTGTCTACCTCACTAGACTTTAAAATCAAAAGCTACCTTTTCAATCATTTTTATATTTCCAGTACCCAGCATAAGGCTTACCACAGAATAAATGCTTAGTAAAGAAATGACTGTTGAACTCAACCAGACATTTGATGGGCAGGGACCTTCAGGGTTAAGCTTAAGCAATTAAACAAGCAACCTTGATTATTCTGAAAATAATCAGTATGCCTTAACAATGAGATTTATTTTGGAGATCAATAAACTGGAAGTCAGTATCATATAGTTCAGAGCTTGGGGTTTTGCTGGCCAACTGTAAGTCCTTGGACAAATCATCACCTCTGCTTCATCTAAGCATTCCACCCCTAAAGTGAGATGAAAAGGATAATCTGTAAAATCTCTCTAGCTCTCACTAGAGATGTGTCTTGAGTATGAAGACATAACAAATTACTTCCAATCATCTTCCCAAACGTACATATATAACTGAACCTTTTCATACTTAGATCTAAAACATCCCACAAAAACTGCCTCGGAAAAGAGTTATTTCACTAGGAAATATATGTCTTACAGCTGTATCAAAAGCATCCTTCCATCAGTTCTCTTATATTTTCAGATCTAGTACACACTTCTATTATCATTCATGGTTCTCAGTTTTCCCCCCAAAATATCCAATTTGCCTTTGATTCCACAGATCCTGAATATTTATACGCCTTTAAAGTCAGTGTAGTTTATTGAGGAAAGGGCATAGCTCAGTAACGTCGATTAAATGTTAGGTATTTTGCTGCGAAAGCAGATACAGGTACACAGCTGTGTGCTCACAGCCCCTAACGATACAAACAGGAGGCTTCTCCCACCCCATTTGGTTACAAAGGAGGAAAAAGTTGTGGTAAAAGAAAACTTGCCTATGTCACATGGGAGCAATAATGTGGTGTTGGAATGAAATGCGTTTGAAGTTGCATATTACAACCAAAGGAACACTACTCTAATTCATAATGATTAATGTTAACGTCAAAATATTAAAGAAAGTAATAATGATTTGTATCTTTATGTAATGGGCTACCCTTTCTTTGATCTTGTATTCCCTTTGATCAACGAAATTAACGGGCAATAAATTTCAAATCAATAAAAAGGAATTCATCTTCGCCCAGCATATCGGTCCGCCTGTGGGAAGAACTGCCACATGGGGTCAGAGAGACAAATGCTAAGGCGGGTGTTAAAAAGCGATCAGATAATTTTATGACCATTTATAACATTTGTCCTACAGTAGCCAGCTCATGGGCAGATAAGAATAATCCAGTCATCCTTCTGGGTCCAGACTAATTACCTTCTGGGTCACAAAGACGCTGCTGGGCCAGCACACAATGTGGGTCACTTTCAGAGTGGGGGGCTTTGCTTCCATTTCTGTGGAGAACAAGGTCAGCTAAAGACCTTCAAAAAAGGTCTAAAACATGAAAACTTTGTGGTACTTACTCCTTCATTTGTAATTTAAAAAAAAAGAAAAAAAGAAACCATAAAACATAATTTCATGCATGTGCTGAAATTAAAATGGATAATTTCCTGATTCCTTTGGTTGCAAAGTTCAAGTTTCTTTTTTGTCTTTGTTTGTTCTTTTAAGCAGAACTGTTTAAAACATTTTGGTGCCCACGCTTTCCTAGGACCCTGAGCTTTTTTGCAGTTTTCCTATTAGATAATTGGACGCTTGGTGGACAAAGGGAAGATAAATTTGCTCACAGCCAAGAAAATCAGCATACACGTGGTTCTTTCACTCAAGTCCAAAGTATGAGAATCATTTCAGGGACTCTGCTTCCCTAGGCACTGGTGATGGTTGTGGATTTTTTGAGACCTTTAGTTAGGGCTGGCTGCATAAATTATGGTCCGCTGCAGGTATGGGCCCTACCAAAGGTATTCCTTAAGATACCTCTTCTGTATTATTTCTATACCTCTAATGGCATCTATATCTACACTGATATTATTGATCAGTGCCAGACAAATGTTGAATATACTCAGAGAATACACTCAATAAAGGCTGTCATGTTATGACTTCGATGCCAATCGCTAAAGATATGCATTGCATTACATGGTTCGCTACCTGCAAGCACGTGGCTATTTGTTTACTGTGTTCTATTTCCCTTTCACCAAATGCCTGATGTCATGAAAAAGAAAATGCATCTTTTTGCTACCTAATTTCCTAACAGTTACCAAAAACTGACCACCATGTTGCTAAATCATTCTACCCTCAGCTTTCAACAACAGGAAATCATGATTCTCCTAATAAACTTGCAATATACAGATACAATTGACATTCAAGAA
>NW_011888811.1:2579998-2582195 GCF_000151845.1 Pteropus vampyrus
ACAAATGTTGAATATACTCAGAGAATACACTCAATAAAGGCTGTCATGTTATGACTTCGATGCCAATCGCTAAAGATATGCATTGCATTACATGGTTCGCTACCTGCAAGCACGTGGCTATTTGTTTACTGTGTTCTATTTCCCTTTCACCAAATGCCTGATGTCATGAAAAAGAAAATGCATCTTTTTGCTACCTAATTTCCTAACAGTTACCAAAAACTGACCACCATGTTGCTAAATCATTCTACCCTCAGCTTTCAACAACAGGAAATCATGATTCTCCTAATAAACTTGCAATATACAGATACAATTGACATTCAAGAAGCTGTAGGAATATAGTTCTAGTTGGCTGTGGTGTGAGAAAACTCACGATTATCAATAATTTATTTCAAAGACGCATTAAAGTTAAATGTATTTAGAGCCTTCTAACTACAGTAGTTCAATATTAGTAACTGTCAGTGATGCGAATGCTATTCATATGTTTTAGCATTTATTAAAATATATTGTATAGAAATCCATTTATCACTTTGCATGGTAGCTCATTTCATCCTCTTCAAGGAAAAATAATTGTTGGAAAAAAAGATTTTTCAGAACCAGATTCAGACATGAGGGCTATAAGATATAATAAATATTTAAGATCTTCTCTTAAGTGTCGGCTAGCGCTTCTTCTCACAGAAACTCTTATATGTCACCTCTGTTCTGTCAGCTCTTTCATCGGCTTCTGTGTTCCTGGCCCTAATGTCACAAGGTGATTGCTGCTTGCTGGTTCAGTTTAGTGTTTAGACTATGAGATTATGTATCTAACCTGAGGGCTTCATCTCCGGCCTTCCACCAGCCCATTTCTACCTCATCTAAATCATTAACTTCGACTTCAAAATTTAGGTTAAGGCTTATCTCCTCCAGGAACCATGTATGTTCCTTGCTTTAGGCAGGGAAAGGTCTGGGATGATAACGAAAATGAGGAATGATTGGCATGTAAAACTGTAAGAATATTTGAAATCACCAAGGGAGCGGGTGCAAGAAAGAATGACGTGGGAGGAAAAGAAGATCGTGAATATGGACAGTCCTTGGAAATAAAGTTCCGTTGTGAAAGCAGGTAAATGGGATGTTAGCTAAATAGGACTGTAAGATGAAGAGAGTGGTGTTTTTTTTTGTTTGTTTGTTTTTTTAATATAGTGAAAATAACAGCATATTTGGATCGATGAATTAAGCCTATAAGCCTTATTTCTGCTGCCAGAGGGAAGGCTGTGTTTTATGCAGATAGATGAACTCCTGCTGTTTGCCTCTAGACTGACCAGCTAAATGCACAGGATGGTAGGGTCCCCTCTAGCATCCTGTGCATTTAGCTGGTCAGTCTAGAGGCAAACAGCAGAAGCAGAAGAATGCTGGAGGCTCGGTCTGGGAACTGAGTCCCACAGGAGACATGCAGAACGCAGCCACGTCAGCCGACGCGACTCTCCTCGGGATGTGTGTCCGGGAAACATTAACTGTGGAGGTGAGCGTGTGTGCTTTTCTTTTTTCTTTGATGATAACGATAGATTAACTTCTTTACACAGAAAAATTCATTTCAGAACTTTAGCTATTTTAATTACACGTAGGCTTACAACTCTGGAAAATTAAGTCTTTAAAGTGAAACCAATGTTGACGCCGTCGTAAGGTGTCACGCATCACAGATGCGCGGATGCTTTTGGTGGCAGCGCCAAATCAAAATTTGATATGGCCTTAAAATTCCTATTTCTTTTTTGTAATTAACATTGCATCTGTCTTGGGTTTTGTTTCCATTTCCTACCACAACCGAGAAGGAAAACAAAATCCAGCTACACAACTGCAGTACATCAGTACCCGTACTGGTCTTGACTGAGCAAGCATGTTGCTGTCAGAGCTATTTCTGTGAGCACAGGTGCCCAACCTGCAAGTTACAGTGATATCTGCAGAGCAATGATGGTCTGAGGTTCCTGCCTAGTGCCTCCTCCAGGGCACTCTATCAACACCTAAATGTTAGCACTGGCTGGGGAGTCCATGGTATAAAGTCCAAGATTCTTTCCAATAAAAGGGTCCCTTCTAGCAACCTGTGCATTTAGCTGGTCAGTCTAGAGACAACAGCTCACGCTCATGGAGACACCCTGATATGTAAAAACAGCCGTGGACATTTTAAAGTTACACTTTTGATTAGTACATAATCTCTCTCCCCAGAATG
>NW_011888811.1:2583235-2609081 GCF_000151845.1 Pteropus vampyrus
AAACCACAACGTGAGAACCGAGACAGCTAAGTGACTAACAGACGGGGAGCGTAATCAGTGTGGAAATGCCGGACGAAGAAATGACTCACATCCTGAGCGGGACGGAGAGGGGAGGTGCGAGGTTCCATCACGCTGATCAGAACGGTGTGCAATTAACAACTTATGAATTGTTTATTCCTGAGGTTTTTCCATTTAATATTTTTGGACCGCAGTTAATCACAGGTAATTGAAACCACAGAAAGTGAAACAGCAGATAAGGAAGGGACTCCTGTAGAGGGTGTAAAAGAACTTAACTGTGGCGAATGTAACTTAGCCTTGGAGACTTTTGGTCATGAGAGATTTTAATACCTGGTAGGGATTTCCTCCCCTACCTTCTGCCATGATGAGCTTCTCTCAAGCACAGACCCGTAAGGGAGGCCAGTGTCCCCGCTGGCTCTTACTAGGAATGCCCCCACCTGTCTTCGTCACGCAGCACAGCCCCGGTCTTCCTCCTGTGCTTGCCTTGCCTTTCGCGAGGCCACCCTTGGGAAGGTTTCTTCCATAAAAGCCCACATGAAACACGTGCACTCTGTCCTTCAACAGAATCTGGGAGCACGAGCCATTCCCAAAGCAGCCCCTCCTTGCTCCCTAGTCTTATCTGTGTTTTCTCATCTGCCCTTCTGCAGGACCCATCACCGTACTCTGTGCCTAGAAGACAGCGGGGGCCAGCAGGGGACCTGCGTCAATCACGCTCTGAAGACTTCTTCACTGGGCCCGAGGAGAGAGGCCGCCTCCTCGTCCCTCCTCACAATCCTGCAACTCCTTCCAAGAAATCTCCCCTTCCGTTTCCAGTTTCCCTTTTAGCCTCTCTAGCCTCCTTGATAGGAAGGCTGGTTGTGATTTTAGGGTAGCAAAACCAGTTCTAAGACATTTTTTTTCTGCAAGTTTTACTTGATTGAACTAGGACCCTCTGCAAGAATGGGAGTGAAGGGGGTTTAAAAAGTGAGATGAGAACAGAGTCCCAATGTCACTTCCTGCTATAGTTACAAACCGAAAATAACTGGCAATGAAGCCATTTTTTTAAAAATCTTATTCTTAAATACATTTGAATAAGTGCCTAAATAAAGGCCTTAGAAACAAAAAGCTCCAAATCATAGAACCCTGTGAAAACAATAGTCATAAATACAAATAATTTATAGGACCTGAGATCAGTCAAGAACAATTTTCTCCTGAAGTGATCACCTAAGTGACTCAGTAAGTCAAATTACCACAACACAACTTAAAACTTGCAGAGCAATGATACTGAGCTGTTGCTCTCTATAGAGGAAACAGAAACCTATAAAATCTTCCTCAATTTGCAATGTAAAACGTCCTTACGAGAAATGAAGAAACCAATATATCTTTACTTTTTTTTTTAATAGAAACTAGGGATTCACAAAGTCTGATTTCCAAACTAAATTCTGATCAAGAAAAAAAGAGATTTTGTTGAAAATGGTATAAGGATCCTAAAAGCAAAATGGAATTTAAACGGCGAAGCATAGTAAGTGTTGGCGGGGGCGGGGGGGAGGGGCGGTCTGCCAGTTCTCACTTAATATCTTCATTAAGGGTCCTGGCCAGAGAAATCAACAGCAAGTTAATTAAACCTACAGGTGCTATTAAATCGGTATGAGGAGCAAAGTCTGGTGAGAGATAATAAGAAGGCTTTGGAGGGTTCAGAACAGAGGAGCAAATAAAAAAAGAATTCGAGAAAGTGCATATATTTAACGGGATAAGACCCTTGGAAAACAGGATGGCTAAAAGCAAATTCATCTGATTATGCAGACAATTAAATAAATCCTAGATTCAGTGCCTTGGAAAAATAGTCACCAACGTCATTTGGCCTTCCCACTCAGAGAAAAAAAATAATAATAGGTAGGTGGAAAAGACTGATAAAAAGATAGCTCATTTCTGGGGGGAAAAAACAGTTTATGTCTAAATGGAATATAAGACTTCAAAACAAGCATGATTTATGACATAATTTGAGAACCCATGATGTAACTTAAATAAAGAAATTAATATTACATATTGAAAAGTGATAATGGTTTTATTGGTCTACAGAATAGAAAAATTAAGATTTTGCAGGATATAATGTGTTTATAAGTAAACTATCTTGGAAATGCTTAACAATTTTTCTAAACAAATGAGTCATAATAAAGAAGAAAGACATCTTGGTATAGGCTGATCCCCAGATGCCTGTGGGGCTGCAGCTCTTTCCAACCTTATCGATGTGATCCTTAAAACGAACCTCCAGGCTCAACACCTCCTCTTCCCTGGGCCTTGATGTATTTCTTCCCAGATTTTCTCCAGGCTGGTGTCGGGTCAAAAGTCCTCTCCTCAAAGAGGATTCTCAGTTCATCATACCTGACACCAACCTTCCTAACAAGTCAATATGTAACACCTTCTTATTCTGTTGAATTTTCTTTGTAGGACTTACCACCGTCGAAAACTCCTATACTCAATCCATCATTTGTTTAGTTGCTTACTTTCTGTCTCCACCTTCCCTATCCTTGAATATAAGCTTCGTGAAGACAGTCTCCTTACCTTCTTCACTATTCTGTCCTCGGTATCAGTAATGGCTCTTGGTATCTGTCAGCCTTCCACACATTGAATAAATGAATATATTTATGTGCAACCTGGAAGACAGTTAGGAAATTGTGAAATGACTACCAGGAATAGAAGAAAGTAGATGTAACGCAGAAAATGGTGGTGGATGGCACCATTATCAATGTTAACAGTCAAGAATCTAAATTTAGATTAAAGTATTAAATAAGCAGACGCATTAACACAAATTCTTCAGGGTGGTTAAACTTGCCGACTCTGTAATTACACATTTGGTCGTATTAGGCCTCAAATGATGACATTTCGAGGATCACTCATCTAATAGCGTCAAACCAATGCTTATATTTACTCATGAAAATTCATGTGAAGTTAACTACCATGTGGTTACTTCCAGTTCTCTCTTTTTCCAATAGAGTGGAATTAACATGTGCAACCTAATGAAATATGCTGCAATTAAAGAACTACTATGCATAGTGATATCTCCGCGTGTATATGTTTCAAATAAAGTAGAGCCTGTGGTGACATTTCAGGAATGGAAAGAATGAAAAACAAAATTACATTGCTATTAGATTTCAAATTGCAGCTGGGTACCCGAATGCAAAGTCAGTCTATGAAAAACTGCATGTTTACTATACCCCCACTCATCCTAAAACCTTGTAATATATATGCAGGTTTGCTGTATATTCATAAGGAAATATTACTTGGCCCACGAACCAAGAAATATGAAAACACTTTCACTTATAACAGAAAATCACCAACACAAAGGTTTTTAACCTACTTCAGAAGAATATTTTCCTTTTGAAGGAGGAATGTTTGGAGTCTGAGAAGAAAGGACTAATTCCTAACTGCCACAAAGGGTCCCTGTGACCCTAAGATGTGACTATAGTAGTCAACCTCAAATCAAGTGAAGTGGTATAAATAGCCACTCCATGGCTCTCAGCCTCAAAGAGACTCAAAGATTATCAACGCGGTTAAAGAGTCTCTTAGAACAACTAGTAAAGGAAAATAATAATAATTCTAACTTGTTTTCCTAAACTTCTACCTTAAAGTAAGTTCGCATGTACACCTGCCTCTTTCTCTGCTACCTTTTCTTCGCTGCTGTCAGAGGAGTTCAGTGCTGAGATATCAGGACAATCTATTGTCACATCACCTAAATCTAACAGATCTAAGGGAAAGTGAACCTCTGGAAGGATGAACTAATTTTTGCTGCTGAACCTTCAAGCTTATGTTAGGTGGCAAGTTACCAGTGGTTTGGGGGGCATGATAGCTGGTCTGGGGAGCAGGAAGGCATGTAGAAATATTCAAGGGCATCTTCCTATTTCCTGATACAGTTGAGGACTTCTCTAGGTTTTCTCCACGGATGTCAGAGCAGGTTTCTCTCACTTTCCTGAACCCTGCACCCCCAAAATGTATAAGGACTCGACTCCAACAGAGCAATTTATCTAGGGGCTACTTTTAAACATAGGCAATTATCTATTTTCATGATTAACTTGAAGATTTAGGAAAGTTAAAGTACATGTATAGCCAGAAAGATATGCATATTGATTTACTGAGAACACATGAAAAACAGTTCATCCAAAAGAGTTTCCTCTTGTCTCTTTAAATTTTTGTTTTATTGGAAGTGGATAAAATCATTTTAAAAATTATACGTCCTACGATATGATGTAAGAATTCAATGTTGCGGTGTCATTCGTCATATCTAAAGAATCTGAACACCATATTCCACGTCCCCAAAAATTTATTGAGTTACAAATGCTGACTGACAGTTAAGTGTTCGCAGTGTGTCTACTTATATTTGCTAAAAGCAAACCAAAACAGCTTTCCCTAATAAGTATCAATGTTACCCAGAAAAATATGGTTAAGTTGCTTATGTTCATATGTTTACCTTCTTCTTCCAAATGATGCAATTTTAAAAGTTTTACTGTAATCTCTTTTCAGTTTCAGGAAGAAAAAGTCCACATATACATTCATATAAAAGACAGGAAGAGAATCTGTGAAGTCACTGTAAAATAAACTGAAATCGACTAGCTGGCTTTCACTTTTTAAACTACACCTTTAACAGCACACACAACAGAAATCAAGAAACATTCGAAACGAATATTTCAAAGGCACTCTTCAGTGTTAAAGATGACCACCGGCTTGTCATAATTAACTTCATAACTAAGAACGACGAACATACACAGCAACACAATATACAAATCTACAACTTGAAAGATGGAGCTAAAGTGGATAAAAACGGAACTTGGGCCAAGCTGCTTTATTCTATTCACCCTGTTCCATAAATCAAGTAGAAGAATATCTGTACATCAGCAAGGTTGTATGTTAGTTTCATTTTATTGGACTGAATGCATTATTTCATGAAGTGAACTTTCTCCACAAAATAGCAGAAATAAAAGAATGTGAATTATATATGTGCTTTATCACAACACACTATATACTACTGACTTTAAATCTGCTGCTGTTCCTGCAGGTATTTCTAACCTGCATCCTATCCCTTTGACCTAACACCTGTCGGTCTAGCATGAGACATTGAAAAAATTACTCTGGCGAGCCTATGTACTTTCTACCTTTAACTTCTGTCCCTCACTGAAGTTTTCCCATTGCCTTGCCTACATGAACCTACTCGGTATTGCTTCCAATAGTTACATCTCGATTTTTTTCAGCTGAAAAATAAAGAGAATATTATCTGTAGGAGCCTTGTATTCACTACAGAGAAACTTAAAAAAATAATAATAATAGACACATGATGGCAGGATATAAAGGTGAAAAAATCCTTTACTTGAGTTAGAAATAAAGTATGTAAATATCTCGGTAATACTCCCACAATTTCTACACATATAAAATGCAAAAAAGAAAACCAAAATATAATACCCCCAGCGTTCATGCAGATGGAACTTGTTGCCTTGGGGTACGGTGAGAGGGAGGGGAATCCAATTCAACATTTCATTGCATGATTCATATACATATATATCAGAATAGTTCTCCTGGCCAAGTATTTATTAAAAATCCTTACCGAGTCTGCTTATAAACAATTTGAAAACTCATACACTACAATATTCATAGCTGTGTTCAAGAAGTGACCTTCTGATCTGACTTTATTATGAACTATAAAAAGCGCTAGCTAATAAAACACAAGGGCATTTAGTTGATTTCTAAGATTTTACTTTCGAGGCTTCTCAGCCCCTTTTAATGATCGGAACTGTTTTTTTTTTTTTGCGATCCACCCTTGACAATACAGAAACCCAAAAGCAAAAGGAGCAAAAATATATATCCCACTGAATCCTAAGGCGAGACTTGCAAATTATGGCACCAAGCATCTCTTGTTGCAACTGATTTGTTGTTCGGTTGCATACATACAGTTTTTTTGGTGGTTTTACCCTCAAGTATGCATTCTATAAAAGCTCATATATTTCTTGAAATTAGCTATACCTGAATCTTATAATAGACCCCAGACTATGAATAAAATGGTACTTATTCACTTAAAATCAATACCCTTTTCTTGATTCTCTATGGAATTCTGACAAAACATTGAATTTAATGTTCACATATCTAGGTGTTCTAATCCAGCAGTCATGGCTATCTATCTTCTAACTATGGTAAAGCAAAGTTAGAAAGTCTCCTGCTGCTCACAGCCTGAACCTATGACATGAACCTATATGGAGGTCATTTTAGCATGAAGAAGAACTGAACAATTAACAAGCCTTTTAAAGAACTCAAAATATACAACAGAAGAAAAGGAGATCTGTGGAAGAAAAAAACCTTTTTGGTCCTAATGAGCCATTCATTTTAACTCTTAATGTGATTGTACACGCGTGCACACGCACGGCGCTGTCCTGTTTCAGAAACCACTACTGACTCAAGCACTCCGGTACCTGCGAGGTTTCTAACTTATGTGGGAATGCAGCATTGCCGTTTCCCAAGAAAAGCAAAAAAAATCTAGACTTTCTTTTTTTTTTAATGTGAAACTTCTAACATTAAAATCCTCTTTCCCTTTGGCTCGAATGAAAGCTGGCCTAAATTGGTTATTAAACGGAAAAACAAACAAACAAACGATCTCTGTTACTTCCAAGGAATGTTGATCCGAAGTAGGTATTGTGGATCCTGGACCGCATCACTATCCTGCAGGACGAGCCTCTTAGAAAATGTTGTCCCTTTTCTGGGTCTCATATGTCCTATACTCAAAGGGAAGCTTTTATCAGCTTCTAAATGTCTTGCTGAGGACCATCTCCTCAGAAATCCTGGGTCGCTTCGAAAAAACTGTGTGTTCCTGAGTCCTATTCTAGTTCTGTTGAATTGAAACTGCCAGAGGTGATGCTAAGGAAGCTCCTTGGGCAAAGCCTGTAGGCGGTTAGGCGCATGGCTAGATGCCTCTAGATCAAGGCCCTTCAGCTCTAACATGCTGTAATATTACAAAGACCACCTGCAGGAAGCGGCATCCTGTCCACAGGCATGAGGAGGTGAGTAGTGGTAAAGAAAGGGTGCCTGGCAGGCAAAAGCAAAGTTTAAAAGTAGGACAGGGTTGCCACCTTTGTATACAGACTGCTTGCCATTCCCTCTCAGGACTATCCCATCCCCTGCTGGTCCCACCAGAATTTCTCACTTCCCTGCCAAGTTCCTGTCACTATAGAGATGAGAGCCAGAAGAAGCAGCAAAGATGCAAACACAGACTGGCTCCTAAAAGTGGGGAAGGAGGGAGAAAGGTCAGAAAAAAAAGGAAAGGAAATGGGAATCAAAAGGAAAAAACAAATCTTCGTAGGGCAGAGTCCACAGCACATGTGTCTAGAGGGGCTAAGCAAGTAATAACGAAACTGGGTCCATACAAAGGAGAGAAAGCACCGTCCATGATGGGGGACAGAACCATGCGACTCATCCCATTGCGATTAAGTGAGAATAAGAGCCAGGGCTGCCATATCCACCAATTTTTTTTAAAGGAAAGCCAGAAATCTAGATTTTATTTTATTTGTCATTCTTAACATTTAAGTGTTTATAAATTTAAAAAAATAAATTAAAACTCCACCAATCAAACTGGCCTCCATCCTGTATCTACTACCCCAGAAGCCATGTGAATTGTGAAAAGACGACCATGAAGAGAAAGAGCCCAGGGCCGGCCGGCGGGGAGGGGTGTGTGTAGGACAACTGAAAAGGAACTGGCTTGCAGTTACTATTGAACAACTAGCAAATCATTAAAGAATAGCTAGGATGTTTGGCTGACCCTGGATGATCATAGATTTAACTTGTTTTTAAGACATCACTGGCTGCTTTGGCCCAAATCCGAGAATATCCAGGCAGCTGCTAGTAATTCTGCCATGGTAAGAATGTGAAGCATGAGTTATAGGGCTGCTCTTAGCAATGAGTGAGCCAGGTTACTAGCAAGGTCCAGCCAGGACCTTAACCAGCACCCACTTTACATTTCTCATAAGTAGAAACTGTTATATGAACTGAATAAAATGCTTCCCAGAGCCAGGTTTGGGAGCTTCCAATCACTAGTCTACACTCCTGATTCTGAGATAAGTGTGGAAGAGAAAGGATAGGTGAACGATGCAGTGGAGGAGACGGTCAGCTACTTCCCCTACCACCCTTTCAAAATGTTTCAGATAAACCAAAGTGTTGATTATACTATATCTATTAATTCATTAGAGCACAAAGAGATTCTTTAAACGTCCCACTCGTTTCTTATTAGGTTCTGTGAAGAAGATGGTGTGCTTGCTATATTTATAATCTTGAGAACTCACAAAGGCCTAGGGTAGGGGTCCTCAACTCCTGAGCTGCGGGCCGGTACTGGTCCATGGCCTGTTAGGAACCGGGCCGCACAGCAGGAAGTGAGTGGCAGGCCAGCAGGCAAAGCTTCATCTGTATTTGCAGCCCTTCCCAGAGCCAGCCTCACCGTTTCAGCTCCACCTCAGATCATCAGGCATTAGATTCTCAAAAGAGCACCGGTCCTGGGTGCCACAAAGGTTGGGGATCGTTGGTCTAGGGTGTGTACTGTTCGATGGAACATCAGAGAGGAAGAAAGCACCTTGGTTGAGCTTCCCACACTGGAAGCCACATGCATCAAAGACATGCAGTCATCCTGTGAGTGTAAATGTCCAGCACATGTAAGCCATACAAATAGACGACTGGGCTGGCTTGGAGGGAAAGACTAAAATGAGGTATGACTCTGCTTAACTGATCAGATTAGACCCCTGACTTAACAATTTTTCATGTCCGGCTATTAAGAAAATTAAGTGATGTTTTTCAAAGCTTCAGTGATAACACAGAAAAAAGCCAGTAAAATGCAAATGCAGATTCAAAGAATTTTAGACCTGAAAGTATCCTTATAAATAATTTTACATAACTTGCTCATCTAATAAGTTAGAAATTTTAGATCTAGAAAGAATTAGAATAGGAGCTTCAAATCACGTTGTCTCATTAGTGGCAGTGCTTAGACAGCTCTGGATAGAAGTTATTGATCACCTCATAGATGAACCACTGTACAGTCCTAGTCACTGTGGACTCACTAAACATGATTTCATTTCATAAAGAAAAAAATCATGAAAGAAAAGATTAACATGACTTCTTGCTGTATACATTCACTATATAATCATATATATTGTTTCATGGGACTAATATCTTGAGTTCTTACACATTTTTAAGAAAAATGCAAGCACCTGCCTGTGAAAATTGGCAAAAGAAATTTAGAAAAGAAATACTAATCAAAGTATTTGAATTAAAGAAATAGCTTTCTGCAATTAGATTGACAAAGAGTAAAAACATGATAAAACACATTACTGGTGCAGACATACGTAAATCAACACAAAATATACTGTTCCCATGGAGAGAATTCTCATTATATGTATTGAAATATACAATGTGTATGCATATCCATTAGATTCATTAATTCTAATACTAGGGATTCATTTTAAGAAAGCAAAGAGTTGTCTAAAACTACATGAGTAAGGATATTCATGTTTAATTTCTAGTAAAAAAATAGAAACAATTTAAATGTTCTATTAGTAAAATAAATTATAGTATATTTATTCTATGACATTTTTATACCACCACAGAAAATTACATTGCTCTGTATTCACAATAAGTTTCTATCACTGAGAAGGCAAAAAACAGATGATTAAAATATAAAGATATGCTATCATTTAGGTAAAATTTTACATTGTATGAATAAAAGAATGCCTGGGACAAAACGCACCAAATTATTAACATTGATAATCTTTGGGAGAAAGATTTTAAATGATATTTACATTATTTTTTTATATATTCCTGAATGATTTAAATGAAATTTAAATGATCATGTATTATAATCAGGAAAATAAAAACAATAAGTATATTTTTAGTTTGAATTTTTTTTCTGAAGTAAAAGTACTTTTTCTTTAAAAAAAAAAAAGCACAAGATGATCTATACCAATAGCATAGTTTCTCCAAATAATTTTTAATGTTTATCATTTTTTTTAAAAAAAAAAAAGAAGCAGAATTATCTTTATGATCCTAACATAATTTTGCAACTAAAGTAAATGCTAATAGATAAGCATCTCCAGGGCTTTATTGGGTGAGAGGATATTTGAAGTCGAATAGAAACATCATCACTATCTAGCTGGGTGATTTGGACTCAGCAAGTGAGCATCCCTAAGGTATAATTTTCTAATGCACTAAATGATAAATTTGAGTATTATGACCCTTGATAACATTTATACCTAAAAAAAAAGTAATTTCCGAAACTTGAAAACATGAAATGATACCTTAGTAATACACATCTTTCAAAATGTCCCCCAACCCCTGTCTGAATACAGCTCTAGAATATATAGGATAAAGTCATACTTCAAATTTTCTAAGAGGAGCTATGGAAATTTGAAATTTTTTCATAAGTCCTTGAAGAGACCCTTAAAAACTAAAACAGCATATAAATTCCTACTTCGGTGGTCTCATTCCAATGATAAAGGTTGATGAGTGATACATCTTCTTTTGCTTCCTGAGGGCTTTGCTAAGATCTTAGATACAATAACATTATCACAAAAATGTTGACTAATTTGAAAAAAACCGCAATGGGCTCTGCTTTGAGTAGCTTATTCTCTATGTTACCGCCATTCTCCAAAGATCCTGGTTAGAACTGACAAGAACACAGCTTGTACTTTAGGCTTGAGGATCTACTGGCATGGGGTTTTACCAAAAGAGGAAGCTTTTTTGCCTACACACATCTGTAGGTCAAAAGACACACACATTTCAGGACACCCACTTTCTCACATCAAATACAGCACTCAAGTCCTAGCTCCGAAAGTCTACAGGGAGCACTGAAACTCAGAAAAAAAATGATCTAATGTTTGTGTATCTATAATTATATTAAAGATACTGGCTCTTTTTGGAGAGACGGGAAGGGTGTGGAGTTGAAGAGAGCAGCTTTAATATTGAAACGGACCAGAAGTCACAAATACATTATCGTACTTTGGCCAGAGAGTTAATGGTCACAAGTATAATACAACTGCTCTAGAAGAGCGATGATAAATAGCAACTGACATTTAGCTTCACAGTCAGAAGGACCAGAAGGAATAATGGATAGTGAGGATACAGGGAGAATACGTGATGGCTAAAACAGAGGCCTTCATTCAACTCAGCTTAGCAGACCATCGTTATGCAGAAATGCAGGCCTGATGTTGCCAACACTTTTTATTGTTTTCCTGAAAAGCTGCAAATTTAAGTTCTATTCAAATCTACTTGATTCATTTTTAGTAATTGAGATAGAAGTGATCTAAAACATTATAAGTTTCAAGTATACGATAGAATTCAACATTTGTATATATTGCAAGATGATCACCACAATAAGTTTAGTTAACATCCATCACCACACAGTTACAGCTGTTTTTCTTGCATGAAAATTTTTAAGGTTTACTCTCTTAGCAACGTTCAAGTACACAATACGGTATTATTTCTACTTGATTCTTAAATGTTAGCAAATGGTTTTTTAATCTTATATGGACCAACATTGCATTGGGCAAAATAAAACAGGATTGTGGGTCAAATATGGTCTGTGGGCCACCAGTCTGTAAATAATATACAATCTGTTGGAAAAGATATTCAAACTGGTGCCAAAAGTAAAGCATCTTCAAACACGCATATCAACTTGTTTGGGGCAGTGGAGGAGGGGCGTCATAGACAAGGTGACATTGGAGAGAAAGGAGGAAAGAAAGGATAGAAATGAAGGACCTTTAGAGAGAAAGACAATCATAACCAAAGGTGTATAGACACGAAAGTCTGTTCCTTTCATTTTTATTGGTTTAATATAGAGATTCAACTGAGTTGAAAGATTGGCTATAGGATAGATGCAGCGGTATGGGGTAGAAGAAAAACCTAACTAATTGAAAGCTTGCTGTATAGCAGGCACTACAATAGATACTTGACCTATGTCTTCATATTTAATTCTAATGCTAATATGGTAACAATGCTATTCTTCTTCTGTAAGTGTGGAAACTAATGCTAGCTGACATTAACCAATCTATGATTTCACAGCACATAACTGGGAATGAAGCTTATTAATGCTCGAATGCAAAACTCGAGGTTTTGTTTTTGTTTTTGTTTCTGTTTTAATCCAAGACTATGTCAGGCTGGAAAGCAGCTTAGAATTATAGCCTTAAGCTTCACTGTCCAACAGTGTATTATTAACCACACGTGGTATTAAAATGTGGCTAATATGACTGAGGAATTTAGCTTTCAATTTTATTTAATTTTAATTAGTTTATTATTAAATTTGTTTAAATGATAATTATTTGGAGGTATAGGAAGGTTTTTGGAAAACCTTTAAATATGTGATGAACAACCTGGGTATGGGAATGCACTTTTTTTAACACTAATTTTAATAAACTCCACATATAAATCAAGTATCTAAAGAATATTTGCCGTTAGAATTGAGATGCACTCTATATGTAAAATATACGCTGGATTCCAAAGACTTACTTTGAAATAAAAAGGAATTTAATGTAGTCCTTCACTTTTTGCATTGCTTACATACTAAAATGGTGATATTTTGGGCATACTTTTTAAATGTGGCCACTAGAATATGTGTAGCATGTGTTATATTTCTACTGAATTGTGTTAAGTCTAGGTCAGTGCTTCTCAAACTTGATCTTGGAATCAACTAGAAGCTGGATAAACGTATCAATGTCAATGCTAGTTTGGGGTGCGAACCGAACACTCATTTTTTTTGTTTTTTAATGTCCCAGTGACTCTAATATGCAGCCAGGATTGAGGTACCATGATCAAAAGATTGAACTTCATTGTGCAGACAGTAGGAAGACGCTGAAGGATTTTCAGAGAGGAAGTAAGAGGAATGTTGTGGAAAGTGAATCGGGGGTCCTGGGCTGAGAGAGCGCCTCTGTGGGTGTCCCTCCATGGCCTATTCCACTTACCCCTCAGCCTCGTCTACTCCACTCCTCGCCTGGCGCACTAGCATCTAGTCACAATGACTTTCTTTCCTTGAAATAGCCAAGCTAGCCCCACCTTAGACTTCTGTATTTGCTAGAGCTACCGCGTGCAAAGCTCCTAGCACAGATGCTTACGTACGTGGGTGGATGGCTCCACCGTGTTACTGACATTTCTTGCCCATACCTGATGCCATGATACAGTCTTGCCAGCACCGACTCTCAGTGCCTCTCTCTCCCATCCCCTATTTTCTTAATGACCTGATACTAGCCTGAGAACCCCAGAAGAGAAGACTCATTTCTATTAGCCGCTCTTCTATCTCCAGGGCCTAGAACAGTGACCAGCAAATAGGGGGACCCCAATAACTATTTACTGAATTTTAAAAATGCACATATAATATTTAATAACAAATTAGAACCATAATGCTTTAATTTTAAAATAGTTTACCAAATTTTTAAGATAATTTTTTCAAAGTCTTAGAGATAATGATTAAATCCAGAAGTAATTACAATATTAATATTCACATCTAGTAAGTCTCTGTTCTTAAGGCTAATTTGATTGCTTGTTCATTTATTTGAATAGCCTATTACTTCAGTTTGAAATGTGGATATATTAAATTTTAAATTAAAGGTTTTTTTTTTTCTTGAGTGAAATGTCAGACTTGTAAATTTTTAATATTTTCAATATATAAATATGTATTTATTTGCTAATGGTACTTCCCATTAGTAAGCCTTCTTGAATAATCTGCTTTTAGAAGAGAGGTCTTGACCGGAAGACAAGTCACTAAGGGAATTCTGTTTCCTGTCTCAACAGTAGAAAAGAAAAATGCAGCTGGATCTAGACTCGCAGACTAATATTAACATGGGGCTCATTTACTCCCTGATAATAACTTGGACACTCTCACCTTGCAATTTGGACATAAAGATGCATTCTCAGTGAAGCTTTAAGCTTGGGGCGGGGCGGGAAGGTGCATAAAACTGAAAAAATAACGGAGAGTAGTTTTGAAAAGAGACTCTTTTAATTCATTGACTGTCTGATGCTACAGATGGTCTGGTCCACAATGTAAATATAAACAGTCATCCTTCAGGGACATAGGGACAAAAGAATAACGTTTTTATAAGATGCATTTTTACCTTTAAAAATTATCTACAGTTTTACACTCACATACTGAGTTCATAGTATTAATACCACATCTAATTTCTCTGAATTTCAAAAGATTTTCAAATAACACTGTGACGGTTTGTATCCACACAAACCAATAAAAGGATTACATTTATCCAGACATACGACTTTCTCATCTGTGACAGGTATGAGTAATATTCTTCACTTATTGAGCCAAGCACAATTCAAGAAATTACCGGTGTAAGTTAATATCATCCATTTCATTTTAACCACTTCGGAATGTCACGCACTGAAACGCAGTAAGCTGGAAATTGCTAATGAAGTTTAGCTGCAAGGGTGTGCCGGAATTCCTGTTACTGTCCTTGGATAGGACCCAGTAGTGCAGAGCCTTGGGATGATTATTCCTCAGCTGTCAGTTGCCAGAGTCTTAGAAGCTAAAATTCTTGGAAGTGGGATGGAGCACTAGGAAGGCCAGTGGGCAGTACATCCTAGAGGCCTTATTAGTGCCATCGCCCCTCCGAGAAAAAGGTTTGCTTTTAGGAAGACAATGTCTTGGCAGAGTAACCGCAGATCTTAGATTCTGCTTTAGCCGTCACTAATGTAGTGTATATTTGAAACTTTATTGAAGACATTTGTGTTAAGATGAGCCAAATATATTGAAATTCTAAATTCTTCATTATAGTGAGGATCTCCAGGAGAACGTGACACCAATCAGGGAAGGACAAAGGGAGTAGAAACCACCATGTCCAGCTTGTTACTGCCACCTAGGTCCAAATCTTTTAACTTTTCAAAAAAAGATGACAGTTTATATTTCTATGTAAAATCTTCCAAATTTTAGAAGTGGACAATTAATACCCACTTTTATAAAGATATGTGAATTGAGTTGCTAGATAGCAAATACAAGTTCAAGACATTCAGTTTATTTTTAATTTCAGACAAACAATGAATACTATTTTAGCATAAGAATGTCCTAAGTATCGCATTGGACATACGTATACTAAAAATGATTGGTTGTTTACTCTGGAATTCAAATTTAACTGTGCATCTCTATTGTATCTGGCAATCGGATCTGGCAAGCGTATGTGTGAACCATATTTGCAAACTAGATTCATCGCTTGGGCTGCACCAACTTAAAAAAAAAAATCTTGCCTTAATGAATTCCAATGGACTCTTCATTTGGGTATTCATTGTGAACCACTAAGTTAGAGTTTGTTATTCAGTTACTATGTTTCTTTTTCTTGTAGTGGTGAGTGTCTTGTTTGACCAAGAAGGTGTCAAAGTCCCTTGAATGTAAGAACCTCCTCTCCTCTTTGATAGTAGATCCACAGAGGTAAGTTCAAAAGAAGGTAAAATGTGATACGAAGACCTTGTATACAGGTTTTAAAGAACGTATCTCATGTGAATTGCCATTGTAAAGATAATTTGGACAATTTAAACAAGTAAGGAATAACAATAAAAACTAGCATCCTCTAAGTATATACTACGTCAGATCTTGTTATATACTATATCAGATCTTTATATGCACTAAGGTACTTAATCCTCTGGTTTCTTTGAATTGTCAGTATTGTTGTTATTCTCATTTTCCTGATGAAGTCCCGAGTCAGAGAAGTGAACTGCCTTGCCCCAGGTCGCACAGTTAGTACATGGCAAAACTGGAAGTCTAAATCAAGTGTTCTGGATCCACAGCCTATGCGTTTACTCTATAAACTTTAAAAAAAAAAAAAAAAAAAGCTAAAAATCAATGAGCAGGAGCCTCTCAAGTATTGGCAACTCTAGGCAAAATATCCATCACTTTTACAGAAAGCCGAGACAGAGAAATTTGATTTAGGTTTAGATTCATGGGAAAAAGAGCAACATATGGTGCAATTTGTGCTGACCTTTTTGCATGCAGGGACCAAAACAAAAACAAATAATGTTCTTTCAAGATAATCTCTTAAAAAAAAAAAAGTACAACATGAAGGTGAGACTGTAGCCTTATGGTCAGACGAGTATAGCACTGGCTTTATGAGTCGTTCTGAGAATTTTATGTTCTGTGCATTGCACAAAGTAACGGAAAATTAAATTAACACAGTTCTTTATAGCATTTTAAATTTTTACCACAATTAATTTTCTGTACTACTGTATTTTGGTTCTATGGCAATCACTGGAGTAAATTTAACTCAGATACCTAATTCTTTCCCCAAATCAAATAAAAGTCATTTTTTTTTTTTCCTGAATGACTTTATGACAACTCAACTTCTGCCTTTCTTTACATGAAAGGTTCTGGGGCACAAGCCACTTTTGCACTTTAAAGCAAGACGAAAGTTAGGTCTCTTTTTAAGGGTGCTCTCTATCCCTTTAATACCTCTTTCAAAAAGAACTCTTTATACAATGAATAAAACATTCTGCAGACATGGGATATATAGCAACTTTCATCTTGTTCTTGGGTGCTTCCCCAAGAAATTAGCCATGGGCAAACTTTGGTAAGAACAATCAGGGGCGGTAATTCACTCTGCCTCCAACTCAAACTAACAAACACTTGCACCTCCAGACAAACACTTGTACTTCCAAAAGGAAAACTCAACCAGCCAATAAAGGAGTAATAAAGGAGTCTCTTATAATTTACCTGGTTCATACTCTTTATTTTACAGATAAGAAATGAAAGTCCAAGTGGGTGAAATGACTTCTATAATCTTTTGCTCCATCTTGGGGAGGTTCCTTAAGATTTCCGGTGTTCTACCTAGTGAGGCACAGTTGGCCCATAGTCCCAGTGGAAAGGATGTTTAGACAGAGTGAGCACACCCCGGGACGGCACGTCTATGAATCTCTTTCTTTGACTCTAAAATGCAAGAGGAGAAAAATGTATTTCCAAATTTCTTCCCAGCATTCTAAACACTCTGTAACGTCCCAAACGATTTCTGTTAGCTTAAGTCATCAGGCACATAGAATGCCGACTTTTAAATACCTCAGTGCACAGAGAATAATTCTCCTTCAACTCAGTGTTGACCACCTACTCACAGGTATGTTATGTTCCAAAAGTGTTTGCGAGTAAAATTTTCCCTAGAGTAATTTTTCCATAGAAAATGTGTTTATGTAGTAACATGACAGGATGGGCCAGAATATAAAGATCTTCATAGTAGGGTATTTCTCACTTCAGGGCACAGAGCTAGAGCTTTATAAAGTTTAAAAATGGGGAAAGTCTTTTTGACAATTTCCCATATTTTATTATTATTCCTCCATTTCTCATTATCCATTTTTCCCCCCCTGGCCTATATCACTTCCCATGTCCAAAGGACAAGAATTTGAAAAATTAACTACTTCTTCTTGGCCTTGAATAATTTTTCCTTCTTTTTAGAAGGAAAGAAAAGCTGTTAAATTAATTAACTCTAATTTTCTGGGCTCGAGAACCCCCAAATCATCATAGAAGTAATCTAAATTTTTAGAACCTATGCTATTTGCTCCATGAAAAGTCTACACGGCTCTGTAGGATCTTTCAAAATCTCTCCATAACCAACCTTACCAGCCCATTTTGATAATCATTCAGTGGTCTAACCACAGCTTGGCTAGTCATATTCTTTTTTGACCTCCCTTATGTCAATTTTTCTAGAAGGCTCTCACCTACCTGAGAAACATCAATCAAAGCTATTGAATCACATGGGGTCTCTGTTATTTCTCACAACTTAATCAGAAAAAAGTTTATTTAAATTAAAAAAAAAAAACAAACTGGTGAATCACTGCTACTCTTTTGGAGATTCATCCCAATGTCTCCATGTGGCAGAAAATAAATGCTCAGTGAATAAATTGATGGGAAGGTAGATGGATGTATGCATGAATAAATAAGAGAGAATGCTCCTTAATCTAAATCTGTAATTTGCAAAATTTAGGCATGACAAATCAAAGCAAAGAGAAGAATCTGCAGCAAAGATAGAAAATACAGATGTTCCTTCCCTTATGATGGAATTATGTCCCAATAAACTCATTAAGTATTAAGTCTAAAACCCATTTAATACTCCAAACATACTGAGCATCCTAGCTTAGCCGAGCCCGCCTGAACCATGCTCAGGACACTCACGTCAGCCTTCAGGTGGGTAGAGTCATCTAACGCAGTGAATGCACTATTGAGCATGGGTTTTTTACCCTCATTATCCTGGAGCTGACCTGGAGCTGTGCTCGCTGCTGCCGCCCAGCTTCAGGAGAGAGTATTATACCCGCATACTGCTAGCCCGGGAAAATATCAAAATTCAAAGTATGGTTTCTTCGGAATGCATATTGCTTTTGCACCATCACAAAGTCAAACAGCCGTAAGTCAAACCATCGTAAGCTAGGGAATTGTGTGTTGTAGAGCAGAGCTTACAATTAAGAGGGCTGACCGGACCTCAGAAGAAATCTATTCTGGGCAAGCTTTTTAAATCCTTCATTTCCATATAACCACATTAGACTATAAAGCGTTTTCTTCATATAATATCTCATTTGATTTTAACAACCCTCTAAGGCAGCCAGAAAAGATTTTACAAATGTGGGAATTGAAGCTGCAAGAAAGAAATTGCTTTTTATCCCCCCTAAGGTCAACTAGACTGTGGTACAGTCTCCCGAACCTCTGTCACTTGGTTGCCCTCTTCAAATCACCCTTAAATTTTCTTTCATTCTTGCTTGCTTCAGATGCTCTAGATATTTTGCCCAAATATTTCCACGGTAATGAAGGTGAATGGAGATACAGAGATTAGACCGAAGCAGAAATCTCATATCCTCACATGTTATTTGCAATTTTACATATGTGGACACACGAATGAATGATTACTTGCATGCATTCCTGTAATTAAAACCCCCTTCTCTTCTGAGTTATTGTTCTTAGTCATTGTTCTTAGTAGAGGCAAAGGGAATTCCCCATGATCATAATAAATTTCATTAATTTCTTCATTTTATGACTCAAAGAGGATGTCTGGTTCATATATGTATATTTTTTTAAATAAAATAAAACAGGTAAGAGAGCTATCAAGCTATCTGATAGTTTTACTGTTGTCTCAAGTGCAAGGCTGAGCACCACCCTCTGTTATGGATGTAACAATGACCCACTAAAATGACATACTAAAACCCAACTTATTTTACTCATGGAGTAACAAGAGTTGTGATATATTATCCTGGGGGAAATTGACTGAACAAGTCTTCTTATGTGCACTGCAGCTCATTTAATGTTAATGAAGGTGATTGAGTGGCTTTATATACCTTTAATCTACTTGCACATCCTATAATTAAGAGAAGAATATCATATGAAGATTAAGAACCTTGAAAGACTCTTCAATGTCATTTCCTATGAGTAATTTTGTTTTTTATAAAAGATAAACCTCTGAGAATCATATGTTGACAAATGGTTAAGTGTTTCTCTTATATTTTCTCTTTTCCTAGGCCCTTTATCCTACCTTTATTGACCTTGACTTGTCATCTCCAACAAGTTAGCACAGCAGTTAAGACAGGATGCTACTTTCATAAGTAAGTGTCAACGTGATCTGGGAGAAAAGGTTTCTAAATGCTATGGCAACACAAAACAAGACAAATTTCCTGAACGTATTCGAATTACATAGAATAAATTTTATATTAGAAAATATCCATTATAAAGTTTTAACAAATATAAATTTTAACATCTCCTAAATCTGTGATATAACAAGTATAAAAGTTCAGCTAGTATAAATGATTCTGACTGAAAATAGATATTAAAATTTCAACTAATGTATTGAATCTGAAGCCTATAATTTTGGAGTAGAGTGACATGAGAGATCATCTAGCTCAGGAGTTGGCAAACTAGAATCCATGGACCACCATCTGTTATTGTAAATAAACTTTTATCGGAACATAGCTATGCCCATAATTTACATATTGTCCATGGCTGCTTTTATACTATATTGGCAAAGTTGAGTAGTTAATTGTGACAAAGATCTTATGGTCCACAAAGCCTAAAATATTCCTGTTCATTCTTTCTTTATAGGTATAAGGAAACTGAGGCCAAGAGAGAATGACTTGTCCAAAGTTGGACAGGTTATTTTTAAAGTTTTATTAAAAACATGTTCTTATAGATAACCCCTCATATTCATCAGAAGAGACAATACAGAAGCATGGGCTTCTGAAAAAAAAGAACTGGATTTAAATTTAGGGACCAACAATCAGTTATAAGGCCTTTTAGACTACCCAATCCCTCTGTAGTGAACAACTATTTTTCCCCAGAATCCAGCATGCTTTCCAACTTTCTCCATGGAATCTCAACTGTGTTCAGTTCATCTATCTTTACTGTTCTAATTAAAGAAAAGGGAGGAGAAAGCTGACCTCTAGCTCCACCTTCAGGGTTGAGCTCTGACTTGCATCAATTCCTCATGGCAATCTCCTTCCCTTTTGCCAGTGATTGGCTCAGGAATGGGCACAAGATCAGGAATGGCAGATGTGATTTGAATGAAGTCTTGCTACAGAGGTTTCTTGGAGAATTCTTCCTTTCTCCAGAGACTAAGGGGAGCCACTTTCTCTATCATTGGACATGAACAAGGAAGTACTTTGCTCCAGTCGATCTTGGCAACAATTTTCTAACCATTAGGGGAAAAAGTCTGAAGACAAAGCTGACACAGAGATTAGGATAAACTGAGTAGAATGCAAAAAAAAAAAAAAAAAAAGTAAGCCAGAACTCTAACCGGATTCTCCCTGAGTCCAATATAGTTCTAGAGTTCCAGTTACATGAGACAAAATTTCCTTACTGCTTTCATCAGATTCAATCAAAGTATTCCTTATAACTTAAAGCAACTGAATGTTTAAAAACGCTCCTCTAAATTTCGAAATGAGAATATGCCTATCTCCCCTCACCCATTTCCTTCCCCCAGGCTAAGAGCAAATCATTAAAATCTTCAATTCTATTGTTAAACTTAAAACTCCACCAGCCTTATTTTGTCTTTCTCCATAAATCATCATCAATTTCAAATTCAATGGTATCATTCAAAAAAACCGAGAGTCTGAGAGTCAGGGTCTTCTTCTTACAAAGTTCAAGATCATTTAAAGGAATATGATTGGTTTTCTTAGATGGAATCAGACATCAGTACATAATCCCTAAATTATGTTCTGAGGATTACATGAGCTAATATATCCAGTGTCCAGTGCACAGCAAGTATTCAATAGGTGCTAGTTATTTTAATTGATATAAATAAGTATCAATTTCCATTGGACAAAATGTTTTGAAAATGGACATTTATTAACATTGCGTGTAACAAATGATGGGCTCTGTGTCCAATATTTATAATAAAAAATAATATAACTTTTCTATTATAATATACATAATTATATTGCAGTATTTCTTGATAAATAATTCAGATTTTTTCCCTGGTGTTCTTTAGCTATATGTCAAAAGGAGCACAAGAACACAGGGTTGGAAATTGGTCTGTTTATTTTGTCAAAATTAACCTAGTTGAAATATATCGACTCATCTTGGTAGACATGAAAAATCTCATGAGTATAATATTCAAAATGAAGATTTTTTTTATTTGTAATAAGACCAGAAAGGGAAAATGCCCACTACTCAATCAAATCTCTGAATGAAATACTTATATAGATTTGCCACCTCATAAAGTCAAGACAGGAAAGGCAAGAAGCTGAGAGACTTTAATTTGGGGCATGAGTAGGTAGGTATCTGAATCTGAGGCATTGCTGTTAGCAGCTGACAGATATCTTTAAGAAACATCCATGAAAAATAACCTCCTGGAATTCAGGTATCACCAAATCCCATTTTCTCATTAGGCAGTAATCTGGTGGGCTCTGGAGTAAACAAAAGTGTCTTGCTCTCAGAGGGGCAATCTATCATAGCCTCATTAGAATGAGTGATGATATTCCTAAGAATGAAAGCATTTTCCTTTATTCTCTCTTCCCAATACAGTTACAATCACTAGGATAGAGTTCACAGCCACAGTGAATGGATCCACCCTAGTTTCAGGCTTAAGTTTCATCAAACAAGAACTAGCTCATGTTTATCAACCTTCTTCATTCAACCCAAAAATTAAATCTAAAAAATGATCATAAATATTCCCCTCTGCAAAGATGTAACTAAAAAAGAGTTACTATGTTCCCTGTATTTTCACATTTTAGAAGAGTATGATATTTTGAAGGGAAAAAAAATGTTTTTTAACCACTGAAACAACCAGAAATATTTAGATTTTCAAAATATTACAGGAAACCAATAAGATCAATAATCATTCATTTTTACATTCACTAATTAAAGATATTTATTGAGAGCCTACTATGTGCTAGAAAAAACATTTAAACCACTTACACACTTAATATATAAACAATAAACTACATCCAAGAAAGCCTTGTATTAGAGCTAAAGAACAGGTTTGCATAATGACGGTTTATATAAATTTTAGACCCATGTAATGGACAGCTAAATCATAAAACAAAGCTACAACAGTTTTTAAGTACCCTTTAAAAAGAGATTTAGATAGACCCAGTCGAAGCTTCCCACATTCACAAATGCATTTATTTAGGGGAAAAGGTGAAATGTCACATCTGGGATTGATAATGTTTGGTTTCACCCTGGTCTTCAGTGATAACTCTTAGACTCCAAGCATCACTGTATCTCCAAAGAAGAGTGGGTATAAGGATACTCAGCGTTAATGAAACAGGCCAGGTTTAATTCCCTTAATCACTTGGTCAGGGCAACTGAATTAACCAGCCACATCTGTTCACTTTGGAGTACCCAGTCTGGGTTCTTTCCCTTTGTATAATAGGGTTCTGTAGGCTTATTGCATTGTTTAGTCTATTTGGCCTATTTGCTCCTTACTTCTCCTCACCCTGGGGTGGGGATGAAAGGGGAGGGAGAGCCATTAAAATTCAGAACACAGGCCTGCTATCACCTTCCCAGTGTGAATAGGGAACTAATCCTAAAACAAGACTCTTTTATGGGGCCAGACCTTTTACAATATAGTTAGCAAAGGAGAAAGAAAGGAAGAGTGATAGAATTAAGATCCACTAAACTTATGCTTCCCCCCCCCATTTCCTTCCCCCAGGCTAATAGCAAATCATTAAAATCTTCAATTCTATTGTTAAACTTAAAACTCCACCAGCCTTATTTTGTCTTTCTCCATAAATCGTCATCAATTTCAAATTCAATGGTACCATTCAAAAAAACCGAGAGCCTGAGAGTCAGGGTCTTCCTCTTACAAAGTTCAAGATCGTTTAAAGGAATATGATTGGTTTTCTTAGATGGAATCAGACATCAGTACATAATCCCTAAATCCTACAATCTAATACTTGCTTCTCCCCAAATAAATGTATGTAATGCATTTTAATCCTGATTCATTTAGGCGGCAACAAGACAATGTATTTGTTCTAGTTTAGAGTTCACTCCAGATTTCATGGTACTGGTGTTTCATAATGCCAGGTACTCAAGTTTGCCAACTTGCTATGTTTCCTCAAGAACCTTTTCAATATGAATGCAGTCATATTGGAAAACTTTATTATGTACTAGTCATAATAATATCTCATAGTATAATCTTACAATCTAATACTACAGAGAGTTGGAAATTAACTTGCTTAGTTTTTATGGTCAAGTCAACCTCCTTCTCTCAGTCTCTGCTTGAACTTTGTAATGTGCATTGCTTTCCTGAGAAAATGGCATTGATTTTTCTTCATTTGCATCAATGTGGAATACTATTGTCAAAAAAAAAAAAAAGAGGTGTGTACACAGGCTATAAATGGAAGAGGTGGAAATATATATGCTTCCCGAATACAGAGTCCTTGTAGTTTGATTCTTTGACATGGGGCACTACAGAATTCTAGTCTTGGTCTATCTTGATGATCAAAAGAGGAATCAAGGCCATTGAAAGCCAGCATCAGAAATCTTTCAGGGCAGGATGGATAGATGAGAGGATGGAATATTGCTGAAGATTTTTGTCCTGGTAAGATTCTCCATGCCATCTTACGAGTCGGAGTAATCTTTTAAAAACATAGTTACAATTAGTGAATGAGTCCATAAAATGGCCTCTTTGTACTTAACAACACAATTCAAACTCCTTATAAAACCCTACCGGTTCTAGTTCCTACCCATGTCTCTAAGTTCACCTAGTCCCACTGTATTTCCCTTTACTTCCTGTAGTCCAGCCATATCAGCCTTCTTTCTCCTCCTCTAACAGGCCAACCTTATATTCCTAATTTCCTAATGCACTCAAGGCCATTGCTAGCCTATAGTTGTTTTGTTTTGTTGTGTTTTGTTTTCCTCACTTAAAACAAAGCAAAACAAACTCATACACTCCCCCTAGTGGACAAAGTCCCCTCAGATACATGGCTTGGTAAAAGGGATAGCCTTTGGGGAAAAAAGGAAAAATAAAAATAAATAAATAAATAAATAAATAAATAAATAAATAAATAAATAAATAAATAAATAAATAAATGGAAAACAAGCAAAATCCCGCTATTCTCTGGGAAAATGCAGCACCAAACTGGACAGCACGGCTCTGTGTGAGAAGCATGAGGTTTTGGACCCTACGTCTCCCCTTCGCCAGGTGCATTTGTGCAATGTACAAACTACACAATTTCCCATGGCAGCCCTCGAATTTCTCTGCCTGGAAGCTCTTCCTTTAGAATTCTCACATCTTATCCCTTCTGATCACTCAGACCCCAGCTCAAATGTCACCTCCTCTGGGGGCTCTGTCCCGACTACAATAAAATTCCATCATTCACTAGGCACGCTATGCATTTACTACCTTGTAGCATTATTACTATCTGAAATTGCCTTACTTACTGATTGTTTATATGTTATTGTCTTCCCCTCACTAGAATGCGAGATCTAAGAGTGAAGGGTTCTTGTAGGTCTCAGTCACTACTGTGTTCCCAGAACCAAAGGTGTGACTGACAAGTTGTGAGCATCTGACAAATAGGTGTTGCAGTGATGGCTGGATGCAGGGACTAAAGTCTAGGATGGAAGGAAATGGATCAGTGGACACACTGAGAAGTTTACAGGTAATCTTTGTGAAAGTTTTTCATTCTGAGTGTGTTTAATCTGGGACGTTACAAAACTTCTATGGAGTAAGGAATATTAAAAGGCCAACAAAATTTGGTAAAGTACTGCAAGCCAAGTCATTTTTGTCTTTTATATTTTGATCTTTATGGCTACTGAGGGGCCAATTCCATGAGGACAAGAATCCTGATAACAACAGAGCTATTAGTCAGAAGAGAACACTAAGCTGAAAGGTTTCATAGTCATCAACCTTCATGAAAATATGCCTTAGTTAACTCACAACCAATAGAACAATGCACTTTTATAAGTCAATAACCTTGATTTCACAACAAAAATGGAAATAATCTAATAACAAATCATACCCTGTGACATAAATCTATACTACTAACATTAGTTTCTCCGACAGGAAATGAAATCATAATATATGTCACCTGACAAGTTAAGTTCAGCAAAGAAATCAACATAATTCTCAGGTCCTAATAGAGAAGACAAAACCTCTAACTCCCCGTCTGGCCTCAAATTCTTCTGTTAACAGGGAAAAGAGGGACTCCCAATCCATGGTGGCCAAGGCAAGTGTCTGTAACAAACAAGAATGACTTCCTCTCACCTGTGCCCTATTCAGGCTTATGTGCCCCGGCTCCACTACATGCAAGGGTCTTAACCTCCTTCAAGTGCACAAAAAACACTGACACTTACTAATATTTTATGCCAGACTCCATTTGAACTCACAGCGAGTAACTTTCCATATACACTGAAACTCTGCCTTTGTCCACATTCCTACAAATAAAA
>NW_011888811.1:2609131-2623235 GCF_000151845.1 Pteropus vampyrus
TGTACTTAACAACACAATTCAAACTCCTTATAAAACCCTACCGGTTCTAGTTCCTACCCATGTCTCTAAGTTCACCTAGTCCCACTGTATTTCCCTTTACTTCCTGTAGTCCAGCCATATCAGCCTTCTTTCTCCTCCTCTAACAGGCCAACCTTATATTCCTAATTTCCTAATGCACTCAAGGCCATTGCTAGCCTATAGTTGTTTTGTTTTGTTGTGTTTTGTTTTCCTCACTTAAAACAAAGCAAAACAAACTCATACACTCCCCCTAGTGGACAAAGTCCCCTCAGATACATGGCTTGGTAAAAGGGATAGCCTTTGGGGAAAAAAGGAAAAATAAAAATAAATAAATAAATAAATAAATAAATAAATAAATAAATAAATAAATAAATAAATAAATAAATGGAAAACAAGCAAAATCCCGCTATTCTCTGGGAAAATGCAGCACCAAACTGGACAGCACGGCTCTGTGTGAGAAGCATGAGGTTTTGGACCCTACGTCTCCCCTTCGCCAGGTGCATTTGTGCAATGTACAAACTACACAATTTCCCATGGCAGCCCTCGAATTTCTCTGCCTGGAAGCTCTTCCTTTAGAATTCTCACATCTTATCCCTTCTGATCACTCAGACCCCAGCTCAAATGTCACCTCCTCTGGGGGCTCTGTCCCGACTACAATAAAATTCCATCATTCACTAGGCACGCTATGCATTTACTACCTTGTAGCATTATTACTATCTGAAATTGCCTTACTTACTGATTGTTTATATGTTATTGTCTTCCCCTCACTAGAATGCGAGATCTAAGAGTGAAGGGTTCTTGTAGGTCTCAGTCACTACTGTGTTCCCAGAACCAAAGGTGTGACTGACAAGTTGTGAGCATCTGACAAATAGGTGTTGCAGTGATGGCTGGATGCAGGGACTAAAGTCTAGGATGGAAGGAAATGGATCAGTGGACACACTGAGAAGTTTACAGGTAATCTTTGTGAAAGTTTTTCATTCTGAGTGTGTTTAATCTGGGACGTTACAAAACTTCTATGGAGTAAGGAATATTAAAAGGCCAACAAAATTTGGTAAAGTACTGCAAGCCAAGTCATTTTTGTCTTTTATATTTTGATCTTTATGGCTACTGAGGGGCCAATTCCATGAGGACAAGAATCCTGATAACAACAGAGCTATTAGTCAGAAGAGAACACTAAGCTGAAAGGTTTCATAGTCATCAACCTTCATGAAAATATGCCTTAGTTAACTCACAACCAATAGAACAATGCACTTTTATAAGTCAATAACCTTGATTTCACAACAAAAATGGAAATAATCTAATAACAAATCATACCCTGTGACATAAATCTATACTACTAACATTAGTTTCTCCGACAGGAAATGAAATCATAATATATGTCACCTGACAAGTTAAGTTCAGCAAAGAAATCAACATAATTCTCAGGTCCTAATAGAGAAGACAAAACCTCTAACTCCCCGTCTGGCCTCAAATTCTTCTGTTAACAGGGAAAAGAGGGACTCCCAATCCATGGTGGCCAAGGCAAGTGTCTGTAACAAACAAGAATGACTTCCTCTCACCTGTGCCCTATTCAGGCTTATGTGCCCCGGCTCCACTACATGCAAGGGTCTTAACCTCCTTCAAGTGCACAAAAAACACTGACACTTACTAATATTTTATGCCAGACTCCATTTGAACTCACAGCGAGTAACTTTCCATATACACTGAAACTCTGCCTTTGTCCACATTCCTACAAATAAAATCCAAAGATTTAAGCATTCGCATTGAGAGTTGCAGACATTATGACCCGTAGCTTGCCTTAAGTTTGCCTTTGGGTGATGAAGACAGGGTTTACTAAAAAGGAATAATAGCACCAAGAATAACAGAGGTATAATTCTTTACTTGGAAGTTTATGGATTTCACCATTGTCCTTTTCAGTTACAAAGGCTATGGCTCAAGATGAACGATGTTAACCGTTTCCTTGTGCAAGAAAAGCAGAGGATGTGGTAATGAGCAGTTAAACTAACTCTGGTTAAAGAACCAAAAAGCATTTGCTAAAGTTTTCCAAAGAATTTATATTTCAGGATGTCCTAAACTTCAAATAAGGAAATTTCAGTTTCTTAGCCAAGGTACATTATTAGTCAGGCCAGATTACTTAGCCATTTTTTTTTTCCTTTCCCTTTTTTAAACCAGGGTTGTTTTTCTTCCTTGTTCCCCCTGGTTTTTGGGGATTAGTTGTTTTATTTTTTTTCAGGGGTTTTGTGAACCCCCGGGCCCCGGTTACCCCTTACGTTTTTTCCTTCTTTTGTTTTTTTTTCTTTCTTCGTTTCTTGCAAAAAGCTGTGGCCTTCACGTTGTCATATTAAAACAATTGCTCTAATTTCACAGAAGTTGTGTCCCACAAAAAGAAATAGAATCGAAACATCTGCTTCCATTTAAAACTAATATACTGCTGCTTCTGGGAGGAACATAAACTATCATGGTGGAATGTTTAAAGGAGGAACTATTAGCTGAAGTGAAAGAGTAGGTTTGCCCAACGAGCCGTAAAGTAGCAGAATAGCCAACTATGAGGATTCCAAGTAGGAGATTTTTATTCGCCTTTTGAAATAATGAATTATTTGCCAAAATGTAACGCTCCATATGTTCTCACCTAGCACTGCCATCCTCGTTCGCATATCCAACAGGTTGGCCGTTACAAAAGCCAAATGAAAACTCTCTCTGAGTGAAGGGTCCGACTTCCTAAAAGATCTAGTCCCTTAGTAAAATTTTACTGCTGTTCTGACACCGACTTGTGCCACATTCTCTGCTTCCTATGGTTCATATCCAAACTGAACAACTAAGAACGCTAATCTAAAACCAATAAAAAAATTCAATTACGTTTAGAGACAAATCCCAGTGATATCTTTAACACTAACTTACCATTTAAGAAGTATAGTAGAAGTATCTATGAAAAATGCTCCTAATTCAGATACTTTGCTGGCTGATATTACCAGCAACCTAAAAACCAGTGTGATGGATGGAAAAAGTTAAAAATATTTCACTCTGTGGTTCCAACATTTCAGAAGCGCAAGTGCTGGGAACTAGATTTAAGCTTTAATTAGGAAATGTATATATCACAGGATCGTTCCTTTCCTGGGATGGCGGGGGGGTGGGGGGGGGAGGGGTGGGAACACTTTTTTATGTGCATGAGTTGAAATGCAGAGATCAATAAAAAGCAAGTTTGACAACCCTAAGGCCAAAGAAGCTTTGAGGAATTGGGAGATTTGAAAGATGATCTCCGTAAACCTGGGACCATGCCACTTAATTATTCTTTCATTGAGGCTACAAACTAGATACAGACATCCTTTGCTAAAATGTTATTTAGACATTCTTAACACTTTTTTTCCAAAGAGAAAAGTATGCTTCGCAAAAATTCTGTTAATTATATAGCCATTTTTTTTGTTTTGAACAGTAATTTTTTTTATACTTCTATTAAAAATAAGCAGAAAGGCACAGTGATACGGAAAAATTGATGAATGGGTTAAAAAGGTAAATAAACGGTGAAGAGCACACAGGAACAATGTATTGAGGAAAGAATGTTTCTGTTTCTTTGCTCAGATTAATCACGGGAGAGAACGGAATGGAATAGGGTGCGTGCGTGCGTGCATGTGGACCTACGCACCTGATCACCTAATCAATATAAACCATCACACAGATAATTCAAGTCTAAAATTAAACTGTGGAGTGCACATCTCTGTTGAAGAGTGTAAAGGAGTTGATCTAAACGGTACAGTGGAGTTGATCCTCTCACGTTTTCTGGTGGAAGCTCATTTTCTTACAAGTGCTTGCTAACCACACGCTTGGACTGCCCAGCCTCTGATCCATTCCCTCCTCCCAGGTCTCGATGTAAAGCACGAAGCTGTAAGTGGGGCAGCCTGCGGGACCGATGCTAAAAGCTTTGTTGTGGGAATTCCTAAAGCATATTCCTATAAATAGGACAGCCTGCATTTACTCAAGTTGTGCACACTGACCCAAATAGGAACGATGCCTATGATTCATGGATGTGTACACCAATACAGCGAGAACCAAACAGGCAGGCATGGTTCCCAAACGTGGATGTTTCCCTAGAAACATCCTCAGTATTTTTATCTGCCTTTCCTTCTAAATGACTTTTGAAACAACGTCCAAAGAAATGACAGCTGGAAGACAGATAGTTTCAACACATATGCAAACAAAGAGTTAAGATAGCCCAACATAAACTTATCCTACAAATTGATAAGAAAAAGGCAGCAGACTCAATATGAAATAGATGGCCAAATCACAAAGATAAATGCAAATGGCAAAACTAAGCACTGACAAACAAAACCCAGATGTGAAAGGAGGCCCAACTTCTTTAGTAATTAGGTAAATGGAAATTAAAACAAAACCATTTCTGACTCAGTAGATTAAAAAAATAAAAATTGTTAATACCCAGTGTGGTTAAGGGTATAAGAAAACAGGCAGGCACACTCATCCATTGCTGGGAGGAGTACAAATGACTGCCAAATTTTTTTGGATTTTCTTCTGTCTGTGTCTATTAAAATTCAAAACTATATCAACTCTTCTACTCGGCAATCTCAATGTTAGGGAAAAACACCTACCTTACAACAAAGAAAAACAGCCACATGTAAGGATGTATGTATAAGTTTGAACACTGAAAAAAAAAAAGTTGTAAGATCTAAAAGTGTAAATATCCATTAACATGGAAGAAAATTGTGATATGCGTTATATGTCTTCAATTGAGTTCCCTTAAAACAGACCCTGAGGTGAGATCTGTATAAAAACAATTTATTAGGAAGTACTCCTCGAAAAAATAGGTAGAGAAGCGGGGGGCAGGGAAGGGAAGGAGGCCAGCGTGCAATCTCAAGCATCTATAACTAACGCAATCTCGAGCAGCATCTACGACCAGTAACTGACTCAGTTGCATGGAGAATTTCTGGACACTGCTGGGGTCTCGTTCAATGTTGTCTCAGATAGGCCCCTGCCCCTGTCAGTCACGGGTTCCTGGGGTGGCTCCCAAGGGTACATGAAGCAGGCTCTGGCAGCTGGAGCCAAATCTTTCCATCAGAAGCAAGTGCTGGCTGGTGGGAGTGAAGGCACACCAAGAGACAGTGGGCACAAAATCATGGAAAGTTCCAGCCTCATCTGCTGCATGGTGGTTTATTATACAAACATTTAACTGTAGGGTTAAGCATGATATGTAAGTGGAGTAGGGGGAGCGTAAGACCTCCATTTTTTTTTTTCTGGTAATGGGGAGTCTATTTTAATTATGTATTTCTATAAGTCTATAGTGAAATATGAAATGATAAGCATTAAAATATTAACAGAAAAATTAACACAGAATTGTGGAAGCGCGTAGATTGAAGGAATAGTAAGTAGAGAGAACCAGCAACTTTATATATATATATATATATGTGTATGCGTGTATATATATGTATGTATGTATGTATATATATGTATGTATATAAGTATATATGTATGTGTGCGTGTGTGTGTGTGTGTGTATATATATGTATACACACACACACACACATATACTTTTGTACTTTTGTTTGGCTATGCATACATTGCATTCATCAATAAACAGCCAAATAAGGTAAAAGATTAAATATGATTCATTAAGATTAACTTCTATAAGCTCTTTTTCTTAAATTAGAAAAGCTCACATTAAAATATTTTCTCAGAGTTAACAGGTTTGTCCTTTGAACTGGCAAGTGCCTTTGGGATGAAAGTCTATACATGTGATCCTGAAATTACAGACAAGCAGACATAGTCATTCTGGGCAATGGGGAAATTAAGTAAAAATAAATGGAAATATGTATGTTAAAGCATTACAATAATGATATTCAAAATGCTAGCATCTCCATTATTTATAAAACTGCAAGGAATCAATAGCAGAGAAATGAGTAAATGAATTAAAATGCATTAAACAAAATCATGTACTGCATAGGAATTAAACTGTGTTTTTGAAAAAATTTTATTGACTTAAAAAAGAAGCATGATATAATGTGAGGTTAAGAAAAAAGATATGCAGCACTGTATAAATAAATGATTCTCATTACATAAAGCTAAATGTATCACATACCTATGCTCCTCTATGCACGCATGAAAATAAAAACACATTTCTTTGGGAGAACACATGCCACCTAAATATTAATAATGGTTAGACCTAGGCTACGGGAATAATGACTGATTTTAAAAGTTTCCTCTTTTATACTTTTCTGCACTGTTTAACTTTCAGACGATGCCCTGCTTTAGTATTTTCATCAAGTAAAACCAAATCAAGTTTTAAAACAATTTGCTTTAAAAGAAAAAATGAAAGACAAAGAAATGCTTGTAAAGAAACAAGCTCCCATCTACTTAGCAATTCTGACAGATTAGTGACAGGAAAGGACATGCACGTTCTCTTCTACTACTGAACTGACCAAAAATTCCCGAAAAAGTATTTGGCACCTGGTTATTCTTACATTTTTGTAAAAATCGCTGTAACTGCATTAACATGGACATAGAGTATCTGGGATCTGAGGGCACAAACTCAGGGCTTCCAAGCTGGCTCCAAGGACAATAGGGTTTGGAGAGAACCCCCAAACTGCAGGCCCTTTAGGATTGGGAAAGCTAGTTTAGCTCAAAGGTCTGTCTTTAGATCCTATTACTTCCTACTACAAATAACTTAAACACTTAAGCAGTTAGGATAAGAACGAGCATTCACTGTCAGCAAGTAATGTCTATACGGATCAAAGGCAGTAAAGATTCATTTAAAAAATCAAGCATATCAGACATATGACAGTAGGTTAAAAGTTCTGTAAAGTACACATTATTTATGGCAAGAGACTGTCTTCTCTTCTGCACTCTTAGAAGTCAAGGAAGCCCCATTTTAAAAGCCCAAGATGGTGGACGTAAAGCAACAACATGTTCTTATCATCAAGCATGAACAGTGCTCCTAAAGATTGTTCTGCAGCTTTGAGGCAAAACGTGGCATTTTCTTGACTGACACGCTAATGCAATGAATGTATGCGATAAGCATACAAGGAGGGGTGACACACCTTCTTTGCATCTTCTCAATGTCGCCTGCCTTCACCAGACCACTCCCAACATTCAAGAGATCTTGCTATGAAGTTGTACATACTGCGAGTAAAATCAGTAAAAGACACTACAGAAGAAAGCCCTTGAATCCACACCTCATTGCCTTGGAAACAGAGAGGCAGCAAACAGACTCACAGAACCCCAACTGAAAGGAAAACAAAAATGAAAACGGACAAAACCAACTCTCTTTTCAGACTTTTTTGTTTAAAAAAAAAAAAATCTGTTTTATTTATTTATTTTTTTTAATGACGCGCATTGTAGAAGTTCTCTTAACTTTTAAAAATTTTTGAAATGAGATTATTTTTTCTGCCTCTGTATTCTAATCACCTTAAGAAAACAAGCTGGAAAGAAAAGTCGGTTCGAAAGTAAGATCTAGATGAACAGTATGGTCAGACTGAATTCTTTTGACTTAATTTTAAAGTACATCAGACAGGTCTCCTTCCCACACTCCTTTTGCACCAGTGGGCTGCCCAGAGGAAGGAAAGCTCCGTGACATGCAACAGCAAAAAGGCCCTCCTGCAGCCGAGCAGCGTGCTGCCTCCAATGAACACATACTACAAGCTGAAAATCTATTAAAAATCTTTTTATATATCGAGCTCTATTTCTCTAATAACATACCTACTCATAATAAAATAGTGAGCCACATATTTAATCAAAGAGTAATAAGATTTCCCATCTTTGGTTTTAAACACGAAGATAGCAGAGAAGGGAAGCCAATGGACCTACCGAATACAATATGAATTTATGGAATATGCCTTTTAATATCTTCCTTTCAACTGTAGTTTTTTTTTCCTGCCTACAATAAATGTAGCGGATTACATAATACCACCACAATAATAAATAACTTTTATAAATGATGGTGCCCCTTTATATTGTAAAATGATACTTTATTGCAGGGCAACAAAGAGCTAGCTTAAAGCAAATATGGTATAGTTGATATGAAACAATTTTTATAACAGATGAAAAACAGAAACTGACCTTTTCTTTTGCCAAGATTATAATGCAATTTCATATTTTTCAAATGAGACACAAAGATAAGTATTTTCCTCATTAGTAAAAACTAAAATTAAATGTTTTCTTGAAATATATTTCAGTGACTAGGTTTTAAATCATCTTTCAATACATCAAACTCAATCTATTCTAATGGAGAAGTGCAGTGCTGTGAATTACCCATTATGTCGGAGCATCCAGAAGTCGTTTTAATTGGTTTTGAATGAAAGCACTATTCTGCATTTCTAATCATGTTTCTACCCCTAAGGCTAATATTAAAAATGAATTACAATTCCTGAGCAAAAGAATTGACTCAGAATCACGGCTGGGATTAACATTTTGTTACAGATAATCCACAAACTAGAGAGTCCAGAAGCTTATAATGGAGAGTTGAGTGTATTTTCTAAGTAAAAGAAGCTAAAACACTCATTAGACACACTCCGTGTTAATAATGAACCATCTGAAAAGAGAACATGTGTTATGTAAAGCATTTTAGTCTATTGTACCATGTGAGCCCCTCTTCCGAGATCATTAGTCTAAGTATTTATTCACTGAATTGTATTGTATTTCTAGAAATGAGACACTTGCAGGATTGTCAACTGTCTTGCCCTGAAATTACACATTTCTTCAAAATGCCCTTATGATTTTAAGACATGAAAGAAGTTCTACCGTACCAACCAGACAGCAAACGGTGATTGCCAATTGTAAATACACATTACGGAGAGTTTAAATCTGACATCGTGGTCACGATGAATGAAATTATGGTACAAGACAGAAGCTTGTCATTTGTGCCATAAAGAGGTTTCAACAAGAACTTCAAATATTAATGAAGAAATATAAACCAACCTATTCGCTGACAATTAAGCTTTAATTTGAACAGCAGAAATCATTTGTGTAATGAAATACCCTTCCCCCAATTATCCAAATTACAATTTAAAAGGAAAAGAATACTCAAGAAGAGGGTTTTTTTTTGTAGGGACATTTTAATGAGGTGATAGGTATCTTAATAAGTGTTCTTGGGTGAAGACACCTGGCTTATTAAACAGCAATTCTGCTGTATCCTATATTAATTCATAGAAAGATTTTATCACATCTGTTTAATTTATTAGAGACTTGAAGTACTTAGTAACACTTGCATGGTTTGAAGTAAACCAATTTAAACAAAAGATGAAATAAATGGTAAGTTTGGATGATTTGGATTTTTCAGATATTTTTCTTTTAGCTTAACAATAATTCACCACAAAGTACAAATCAGGAAGATCTGCATGAAATTAACTTCAAAGCAGCTTTACAAATGAGACCTAGAGGGTTTTATGAAAAAAAAGTCACTGAGCAAAAACAATTTTAAATATATTAGTTATATTTAATTATTTTTATGCGAAGGAACTTTAAATTAAGGGAAGAGAATCCATATCATTGCAAAGTATTAGATCTATCCAGTGTCTAATACGTTCCAAGATAAAACTCTTACCAGGAATAATTAAAAGACTTATTATTATTATTATTATTATTATTATTAATTGATCACTAATAAATTTTGAATGGTTATAATTTATTTTACTCCAGATAGCTTTAACTCACAGTTATAATTCTTTTCTCCAGATAAGATTTTTTTTTAAGTATAGTAATGTTTTCTATCTCAAACAAAAAGAGTTAACATATAATTTAATATCTTATGATTTGTTTCACTTAGGCAATACAATAGATTTTATAGGTGCTTTTGCAAGTTGTGTCATTGCTTTAGGCCCAAATTTCTCCCTCTAGGAGGTTAAAATAAATGTTCTCCTAAGTGATTTATAGTTCTGAAATAGCTATGCTATTCTAGTGATATTTTTCTGAAAAAAAAAGACCATTTTTTCCTAATTCTTTTTCATACAAACTACAGAATCTGTCCAAAAATATCCCTTGTCATTTTACTGTTACAAGAAGGGTAAAATATTATCGTGAATAGGATCAAATTGAAATATGTGCAAAAAGAACTTTTACATGATATGAATTAAATCAACGCAAGCAAGTTACTCTTTCAGTAAGTAACTTATTGAATAAATAAAGGCAGGAGCAGCAGAAAGTAAAATAAAATAAGCATTTGGAGACTCCTAGGAGATTTGTCTCCTTAAAGAAAGGGAAGAGAGAGAAAACTAAAAGGGTAAATTCCAGCTACCAAGCAGCTTGTACTATGTGCTTTGCTGTATAAAATAAGTACTGCCACTGATACAATATTATTTCTTTTGATCCAGTGGACTGTTCTCATGGATAACACGGAAAGCAACATTTGCAGTAAAATGTGACAGTGGGGATTTTGCAGCCTGCTTTGGAAAAGCCTAAAATTTGATTGAACCTATTAGTCAAAGACTCTACAAAAGAAACATTTAACCCGCTTCTGTTATTATTGTTACTGTTTGTATTGTTTTTAAATTCCATTTTGGGCAGGTCTTGGACAGTGCTCTTTTCCTGCAACAAAGTTCAATGGCAGATGTTCACGTATGCTGTCATAACTCCTCCAACCCCATAAATCAGGTTAGCACTGGTCTGCAAAGAAATCAAGATTCAAGATCTAAGATTACTGCTTACACTCTGGAGAATAAGAAGTGTGAAATATGAATGTCTTGAGAATGATTTTTCCATAACCTCGAATAGAATGAGAGTAACTCATGATGCTGTTCGTATTAGGAAGTAATTTCCTTTCCATTATCAAACTTCAGTGCCTCTAACCAAGGCTCATGCATAAAAGCTATAAGGCCCAACTTTCTTCCTTGAAAACCTATACTTATAGACCTAAAACTACGGGATTCTCATCAAATCAAAATAGTGTTTTAATTTAGAAATATGAAACTTCTGAATTTCAGAACAACTTTGAAGTAGCTTTTGCCAGCCTACATTTCCATCTCTAAACCTCCACATGATGCCAGACCAATCAATCAATTAATTAACTAACCAATCAGTCAATGTATCGGCTAATTGACTACACTGTCATTTTGTTTTAGAAATCTGAGAAATAGCAACATCGATACAAAAAAATTTTTTAAACACAAGAAACAACTTTTCCTCAAGTCCAATGATCAGAGGGCTTTTACAAAGGGCTTAAACTCCTAACTAAATTTTTTTAAATGACTTTCTATGAATAGAACTCAGGGTTCCAATGAGTGTCTATATACAAAATTGATTATTTACATATTATTACTTATAATACATTTAACCATTTATTCATTCCAAAAGCTGGCTCTATACAAGGTATATCCATGTATAAAAATGTTTCTTTTTAAATTTTCCAATCTATTTGCTTTATTTTCTTAAATAAGTAGCTCCTCCTAATCCAACGATCAGACCAGAATAAATATTTGATATACTTAAAAGGCAAATCTACATGGTGACCTAAAATTCTATTATTTTTGGCACACTGAATTCTTTATCCACTACATTTTTAGTGGGTTTTTCTTTAAGCAACAAATACATAAATAAATTTAGTAGAGGTTACTTTTGAACTATAAAGATCTGACTGCAGATTTCTTTCAAATATGTTTCCAATTATAAACTCTTAGATGTGATTTACAACATAAAATATTCATATGAACAATGCAATTCCATAAAGGAGGTTAAAGTAAAATTCTTGATTATTAATGGCAAAGGAGGGGAAACTCTAACAATTCAAAGAGGTTTTGGCATCTATCAGTTGATATTTGACAGAAATTGTTTTTTTTCTTTTTCATCTTAATTTCTATTTTATTTTTATCTACTTTTTGGCTGAATTAGGTACCTTGGTCTCCATTTTCCAAACTCTCATTAACCCAGTGAAGCTTAACCCAATGGAACCCTCCCTGCCTTCTACAGAATGCGATCTTGCTAAAATTCGACAGTGGCTCCTGAATGGCCAAATCGGATTGGATACTTTCCAATCCTAATCTCATAGATCCCTCTGCAGTAGCTGACACCGAATGCAGTGTCCTGCTTCCTGAAACTCTTTCCACCTCAGTCTACAACATTACTTTCACAAGGCCCTCTTCTCTTGGCACTTTTCAATCTTCCTCCACTATTTCTCTTCCTCAGCCTGTGCTGGAAATACTGGTGTTTCCCAGCACCTCATCTCCAGTCCTCTTTTCTCTTCTCGTTCTTCTTATTAAGTACTCTGGGCAATTTGGCCCACATTGACACTACCAAAGGACACTTGTCCGTATTCCTCCCTTATGCTTCAGGCTCACATATCTAAGTATACAGAACAAGCCCTATTAACTGCATCTCAGAGCCAGGTGCCCAACGCTGGATTCTAATCTTTTCCTCCAAAACTTGTTTCGCCATAACTGAAACTGTTCACCACATATCTACCACATATTCACTATTGACCTGAAGGCACTACAGGGCCTTTTTCCCTTCCTTCTCACCTGCAATTAAGTCATGATGATTCCTCTTCCTAAGTACATTATAGATCCCTTGCCTTTTCTCTATTCAAACTTTTGTCACTTGAGTCAGTGTGCTCAGCATCTCTCACCAGAATCACCATAGTGGCCTTTTACCTTAGACTCCCTAACTCCTCCAAGCCTCGGCTCCCTAACTCATTCTTGATTCTGACATCAGTCCATCTGCCTTCACTGGATACCCATTAATTTTAGGTATATGTTTGGCATTTTCTCCCCAAAAAAGATATCCTTCCTCAGTAAATGGTGCCACCATTTACTCAAATGCTCAAACCAGAACCCGGGAATTCAACCTTGGTTTCCCTCCAACCCTCACTTTTTGCATCAGTTAGAGCTGTCGGTTCCATCTCCAAAACACATCCCACATCCACATGCATCTTACTACTCCTCTTTCACCTGAGTTCATCATCACCCATCTGGAAAACTGTAAATTTGGGGATAAAATTAGAATTGTGCTGATTGTAACCCTGAAGTATCACTTAAGCATAGTTCTGTTTCCCTTTTGTTTCTCCTAAATCAATCACTGGAGCTAGAAGTTTGATAGCTACTCTCTGCAAGTCAGATGTATTGAGGTATAATTTAGATACAGTACCATGCAAAGGATGGCAATCATTTAAAAAAAAAAAACATTTTTAAAAGAAAGAAAGAAAGATGGATAGATGATCATGACGCTCTGCTTAAAATTTTTCAATAAACTCTTAGTTCGTTAAGAATAAAATCTAAAAATTATTCATAGTGACCTACAGAATTCTTCACATTATGGTCACTTCCGTAATCTCATCATGGACCATTCCTTCCCTCCTTGGCCTCCTTGTAACCACATCTGGTCTTCTCTCCATCCCACCAACACTCCACTTGCATTTCCATCTCAGGGCTTTGGCATTTACTGTTCCTTTGGCCTGCAAGAACCCGACATCTCTTCAAGTGCCTATTCCTTCTTGTTATTGGGGTCTCAGCTCAAATGCCAGGCCTTCAGAGAAGGCTTCTCTGTCCAACCCCAATAAATCAGGACTGAAATCAGTTACTGTATCTAAATTATAACTCAATAAACCTGACAGCATAATCTCAATAAATGTTTGCTAAATAAATCAATGAGTCATGGATGATCTGACTCTGCAACTGCCAGCACTCTCCTTCACTAATGCTCTTCTTCATAAGGAATGAATTAAGACATCCGTTTTCTCAAAATTCATCATGTTCTCTCTTTTCCCTGCACCTTTTGCAAGTAATACCTGGTCTGCCTCTATTTTTTGCCTTGTTCATTCGGACTCATTCTTTACATTCTAGTGAAATAAAAAAATTTAAAAAAAAAAAGCCATCTGTATGGCACATCCACAGGATACTGCACATATAAAATATGCTCTTTGCACTTTGGGAGAGTCCTTTAGAAAAATGGTTGAGAATAAGATTCTAGAGTCACATGCCTGGATTCTGATCTTTGCTCCTGAAGTATTCAGGTAAATTCCACAAAATCTTTGTCCTGGTTTCCTCTTCTTAAAAAGAATGAGACTCCTTTAAGGATTACATAATACTTGTAAAGTGGTTAGAACGTTTAATGAATAAATACCATCTACTTTCATTCTTATTAATTATAATGTACTTTATTT
>NW_011888811.1:2623285-2625528 GCF_000151845.1 Pteropus vampyrus
AATCTAAAAATTATTCATAGTGACCTACAGAATTCTTCACATTATGGTCACTTCCGTAATCTCATCATGGACCATTCCTTCCCTCCTTGGCCTCCTTGTAACCACATCTGGTCTTCTCTCCATCCCACCAACACTCCACTTGCATTCCCATCTCAGGGCTTTGGCATTTACTGTTCCTTTGGCCTGAAAGAACCCGACATCTCTTCAAGTGCCTATTCCTTCTTGTTATTGGGGTCTCAGCTCAAATGCCAGGCCTTCAGAGAAGGCTTCTCTGTCCAACCCCAATAAATCAGGCCTGAAATCAGTTACTGTATCTAAATTATAACTCAATAAACCTGACAGCATAATCTCAATAAATGTTTGCTAAATAAATCAATGACTCATGGATGATCTGACTCTGCAATTGCCAGTACTCTCCTTCACTAACGCTCTTCTTCATAAGGAATGAATTAAGACATCCGTTTTCTCAAAATTCATCATGTTCTCTCTTTTCCCTGCACCTTTTGCAAGTAATACCTGGTCTGCCTCTATTTTTTGCCTTGTTCATTAGGACTCATTCTTTACATTCTAGTGAAATAAAAAAATTAAAAAAAAAAAGCCATCTGTATGGCACATCCACAGGATACTGCACATATAAAATATGCACTTTGCACTTTGGGAGAGTCTTTTAGAAAAATGGTTGAGAAGAAGATTCTAGAGTCACATGCCTGGATTCCGATCTTTGCTCCTGAAGTATTCAGGTAAATTCCACAAAATCTTTGTCCTGGTTTCCTCTTCTTAAAAAGAATGAGACTCCTTTAAGGATTACATAATACTTTTAAAGTGGTTAGAACGTTTAATGAATAAATACCATCTACTTTCATTCTTATTAATTATAATGTACTTTATTTAGCATCTCATACTGAAATGATTTCTTTTCTACTTCTTACTACTAGCAGGTCTTTGATAGCATGTTAAGACAAATCTTTTCTTTCCTTCATTATTCTAATCCCAGGCCTGGGTACAATTCTTGACGCACCATAGTACTCCCTATGTATTTCTTAAGGGACTTTAAATGAATCTCCTTTCCATGGGCCAGAAAACTCTTTGGGGAAGATCTGGAGGTATGTGAATAAAAACTAGTAATGTATGCACTCGATAATTTCATTGACTAAAAAAAAAAAAAAAAAAAAAATTGTCAGGAATAAGTGCTGTGTGTTCCTGGAGATGGGGAGGGGCAGCTAATCCAACTGGCCTAAAAGGATCATTAATAAGAAAGAATGAAAATTCAAATTCCAGTCTAAAGCCCCTTCTCTGACCACATCTCTTTCTCACCTCAGAGAGAAAACATCCCATCTATTGTACTGTGGAACCAAAGGCTAACATCAGAAACCCACTGTCTTATTCAGATACAAAATCTCCCTTTCGTTTCCATATTTGATAATCCATAGATTTGAAAATCCCAAAGTAGGTCGAACCCAATAATATATATCAACTTGTGAAAAAAAAAAAAAAGTGCTAGTTTTATTGCATTGCTTTTGAACCACTGTAAACCACACATTAGATAAGGGTCAGTAAACTTTTTCTGTAAAGGGACAAAGAGTAAATATTTGAGGCTTATGGGCCATACTAATCAACGCTGCTGCGATAATGCAAAAGGAACTACCAAAACCATGAAACTGAATGGGTGTGGCTCTGTTTCAAAAAAAGTTTATTACGGACACAGACTCTTTCATTTTACATAATTTTTAATGCCATGAAATTTTACTTGTCTTTTTTTTCCAACCATTTGAAAATATAAAGACAATTCTTGGCTTGTGGGCACATAAAAATAGGTACCAGGTTGAATGTGGCCCGCAGGTCACATGTTACAGACCCTTATATTTTATTAGCTCTTTTCCTGACGTCTAGCAAAACACAATATAACTGGCTTCTCTTCATAAATGGAAAGTGCTAATGATGTACTTTCTCATACCAAAATTCCTACTTTTATAATTCTTATACAATCAGTATTACAGCATGTTCTAATTAATGTGAAAGATAAGAAATAAAAAGATGTATTTAAAATATCTTCATATTAAACATTTGATGGACAGCTAATTCGGGACGCTATTAATCCTAATTTCGTCTACACACTTGTTCAATACCTAAATCTGTCCTTCAGTCTCATGACAATTTCCTTACTTATAAGAGAATAGAAAGTACAATGACGAAACTTGTATATATGTAATACATATATAAAAATACATAGATCCGTGAAACCA
>NW_011888811.1:2627308-2629602 GCF_000151845.1 Pteropus vampyrus
TTTGAGCCTGGATTATTAGATAATTCCTACATTACTATTTTCCACAGGTATCCTTCTGAAAGTGTGGCAGTTACTTAATCTGCAGGTGAAATTAGATGCCTTTATCACCTGGCATAACTTTCACATCCCGCAAATGTCTTTACAACCCTTCTGGTTTCATGGAAAGTTCACCAGGTTGACATTTAGATACATGACTGAATTCTAAATAGGGATTAATAAAATGATTAATTTACTCTTCTCTTCTCCTCTCTCTCTCCGGTTTCCCCCGTGAGTCATGGCTGGCCATCTACAAGAACAAAATATCTCACTGAGGAAAACTGTCTTCCAACCACAGCATCTGTCTCCCTGGCAGGCTCTGCTGACAGTTGGGTTCTGGCTCTGGAAGTATTCAAGAATCTCTTTCGGGCTGAGCGATTAGTGGGCTCTCGTGCTCCTAGGCGCTGCGTCCCACTGATTCCTCTCAATTTGAAAGACGGATTTGTATATATTTATCCTTCTGAGAATCTGCTATTGTGCAAATATCTCAAATTGAGACCCCGTGGGAGGCCGCGCATGACACAAGGAGCCACTTGCATTTCTTTTCCTGTAAACTATCCATAAAATAGCTAAGCGGTTCCCAAGGGCCTGCTTCTGGGTATCACATAAGCAGATTCTCCTTCAGAAAGGGAAAGAGTTGCTTCGAGACACAGAAATAAAAATGCCCACGGTTTTCTAAGGGAATTTCAAAATAGCAAGCTGCTTAAATACCAAGGGAAGCACCTGGTTTCTCTCAACGCCTAAAGATAGCCTAGCGGGGGTGTGGGACAGGGGAGAAGGGTGTTGGGGAGGTCACGGCTGGAGGGACTGTGGGACACACAGAATAATCTGCCAGTGCACATCTGAATAAATTCTGCCCTTTCTGAAATTCTATAAAAAGTCCTGACTTGAAGAAATTTATGTTTTGTTTTTGGAAAGTGGTTAAGGTGGAGGCAGCACATCTGTCTTGTTCTAATTCACAGCCTAAAATACTTCTGTCAGGCTCTCCCTTTCCTTCTTAAAATTTTCTTCCCAAATCTACTTTATCCACTTTTTTTTTTTTTCCCCAAAACAATTACTCAACCCTTAGATCCCTCGGAGGCTTCTGATTCTTAAAAGAATTAGAAAAGATCTCCGGTTATTATTAGATTCCATTTTAGATTGAGAAGAAAGCAGAAAGTGGGCAGGATAGGCAGGTCTTTATGTTGCCTGAGTTACTTTTGAAATTTGCTTCATTCAAAGGCCAGACTAGCAAGGAGCATCTTCAAACTATAAAATAAGAAGTCAACTGGACCAATTACTTATAACCCCTTCATTGAAAGTAAAAATAATTTAAACCCCCTGAAAGACCTAAAGGCATTTAAGAGAATCTAAGAAACTCCATACATTTAATATGTTCTAAGAATAAGTATGGAGAAAAAGATTAAGCTTTCAAATATTTCACTTATGTAAGTCTGACAACAACAAAAAATATACAGTGGAAAGGATTAATCTCAAACAAAACTCAGAAAAGAGGCTTTTGCAGAAAAATATTCCTCTGGCTAGATCGCTTTTGTTTACAATAAGAAGTAGAATTTGGACCCATTATATATTCCTTCTTGTGGTCTCCTTGGGGAATTGAGGTTGTTAAAGTATCATTGTAATTATCTTTTATCTATATAGCATGATTTATTTATAATATGAAATCCCTTTTTACATTTTTAGAGACTTAATAAATGAATGCTCTCCTTAACAATCAGAAAAAAAAACACTGCAATATAAAATAAATATTTATTTCTCCATTCTTTCTCTAGAAAAGTATGAATGTGACTCCAATAAAAACACGGCTACATATTGTTTTAAATATTTTTTTAAAAAAATTTAATTTCAAAGGTCATATTTAGAACTGAAGCAACTATGAATATGAATAACTGGTAGGCTATGCCTAAAATGGGTGTCTTTTCAAGTAAAAGACAAGACTTACTAATAGTTCCATTTGTTTTTCATTAAAAATCTACTCATTGTATTCACAGCAATCCACATGCCAGTATGTGAGCCCACTTGGACAAAGGCTTTGCTTTGTGTGTATCAGATGCAAAATTTACTTAAATTCCAGATAATTGTAAGTGCATCTGCTAGGCTTTGTCACTGGTCTATATGAACATTTTCGCAGTGTATACAAAGAGCAATTATCCAACAACTAAAGAAAAAGAAACAGTCATTTCTGCAAAATTACAGCCAGCTCCTTTATCAAGGAATAAGTTTGTGCTAAAAGAATGCTACCCCAAAACACTTTTTTT
>NW_011888811.1:2629652-2631727 GCF_000151845.1 Pteropus vampyrus
GGGTGCTGTCAGGCACTCGAACACATAACTTATTCCAGTTCTGGAGACTTATGGAGTGGATCTGTTGAAATGAACTTGGCTCAAAGCAGCCTGAAGTACTTAGCCCCAAACGAGTGAGAAGCAAGGAAACTGTACCAAACTCTCCTTTTTTTTTTTTCTTTTCAAAAGAAATGAGGAGTCATTAAAAAGAGAACACAGAGGAAACTAAGAATGTTACTTGCAATATTAACCTCTTTCTGGGAATTTGAAGGAAACTCAGAATCTGGAAATAGAGATGAGTTACAAAAACTGAATTTTGCTATCTTTTAGACAGAGGATATTCTGCTTTTATCTAATCAAGTACATCTGCTGGAGCGTTAGGAAATCTGGAAGTGAATGATAAATGTAGATGAAAGCTGATATTTCAGGATGCCTGAAATCTGATATTTCAGAGGTAACTGGGCTTAATGTAATGCACCTATGTAGGTATGATATATGTATACATACACTAACATGCATACATAGCACATGCACATGGAGAGAGAGGTACAGAAAGAGAACAATGAAGAAAAGATTATCGTTCCCATTCATACACACCTGTTATACATAAACATACACAGACAGATACAGAATGGAGAACGAACCTATGATCTCTCAGGAAAAAAGGATTCAAGTCCTTTTCGATCCTTCAAAAGTGTGCTTTGTTTGAGCCTGGATTATTAGATAATTCCTACATTACTATTTTCCACAGGTATCCTTCTGAAAGTGTGGCAGTTACTTAATCTGCAGGTGAAATTAGATGCCTTTATCACCTGGCATAACTTTCACATCCCGCAAATGTCTTTACAACCCTTCTGGTTTCATGGAAAGTTCACCAGGTTGACATTTAGATACATGACTGAATTCTAAATAGGGATTAATAAAATGATTAATTTACTCTTCTCTTCTCCTCTCTCTCTCCGGTTTCCCCCGTGAGTCATGGCTGGCCATCTACAAGAACAAAATATCTCACTGAGGAAAACTGTCTTCCAACCACAGCATCTGTCTCCCTGGCAGGCTCTGCTGACAGTTGGGTTCTGGCTCTGGAAGTATTCAAGAATCTCTTTCGGGCTGAGCGATTAGTGGGCTCTCGTGCTCCTAGGCGCTGCGTCCCACTGATTCCTCTCAATTTGAAAGACGGATTTGTATATATTTATCCTTCTGAGAATCTGCTATTGTGCAAATATCTCAAATTGAGACCCCGTGGGAGGCCGCGCATGACACAAGGAGCCACTTGCATTTCTTTTCCTGTAAACTATCCATAAAATAGCTAAGCGGTTCCCAAGGGCCTGCTTCTGGGTATCACATAAGCAGATTCTCCTTCAGAAAGGGAAAGAGTTGCTTCGAGACACAGAAATAAAAATGCCCACGGTTTTCTAAGGGAATTTCAAAATAGCAAGCTGCTTAAATACCAAGGGAAGCACCTGGTTTCTCTCAACGCCTAAAGATAGCCTAGCGGGGGTGTGGGACAGGGGAGAAGGGTGTTGGGGAGGTCACGGCTGGAGGGACTGTGGGACACACAGAATAATCTGCCAGTGCACATCTGAATAAATTCTGCCCTTTCTGAAATTCTATAAAAAGTCCTGACTTGAAGAAATTTATGTTTTGTTTTTGGAAAGTGGTTAAGGTGGAGGCAGCACATCTGTCTTGTTCTAATTCACAGCCTAAAATACTTCTGTCAGGCTCTCCTTTTCCTTCTTAAAATTTTCTTCCCAAATCTACTTTATCCACTTTTTTTTTTTTTCCCCAAAACAATTACTCAACCCTTAGATCCCTCGGAGGCTTCTGATTCTTAAAAGAATTAGAAAAGATCTCCGGTTATTATTAGATTCCATTTTAGATTGAGAAGAAAGCAGAAAGTGGGCAGGATAGGCAGGTCTTTATGTTGCCTGAGTTACTTTTGAAATTTGCTTCATTCAAAGGCCAGACTAGCAAGGAGCATCTTCAAACTATAAAATAAGAAGTCAACTGGACCAATTACTTATAACCCCTTCATTGAAAGTAAAAATAATTTAAACCCCCTGAAAGACCTAAAGGCATTTAAGAGAATCTAAGAA
>NW_011888811.1:2632942-2682116 GCF_000151845.1 Pteropus vampyrus
TTTTTTTTTTTAAACTTCATGAACAATCCCATTTAAACCATCACACTCAACACGGCCAGCCTTCCTTCAAAGCCCAATCCAATTTTCAAGCTTTTACACCTCATGCCAACTAAACATCAACGGCACTCCTTTTCAAGGGTCTAATAGGGTAAATCTGTTCTTTTAACAAATTCTCAAAAGATATCCACAGTGATCGCATTGGAGTCATTACAATAAAAAGAAAACTATTTAATACAAAGACTAATACGGTTTTGTCACCTTTGACCTGTTCGATATCTGTCAAGTCAGTGGCCATTTATTTCCTGTTTCCCCTTCATTTAAACGTCTTCACTATTATTTTTAAAAGTTACGTTACCAGCCAAAGCTATGTCAGTTAAAACACACATATACACACACACATACACACACACACACACACACACACACACACGCACGCACACAATCTCCCTATTCCCCAAACTGAAGAATCGTCATTATCAGTAATATTTTAAGGAACTGCATTAAATGAGACAATATCCAATATTTAACTATCTAATCCTACGGTAATTTATATTAGAAAAATATCAACCATGTGAGACTTCAGACAGTCAAATTATTTTATTGGATGAAACTTTGTCATTATTAATAATTCTGCAGTGTCTCATATTTCTCCAGAACAGAATGTAACATCCAAGGATTGAAAGTGACTTTGTTTCTAATTAATTCTCGAAATCCTTGGGAGACAATGATGGAAGGATAAATATATTAATTTGGAAGTGAAAAACAAAAGACTGAGCCTTCAGATGCAACAGCGTTACCACAGATGTGGGTTACCTGCGTGGGTCCTATAGTTCACTAGGCTTACTAATAATTTAGTGAGGAACACCTGTCTGAAACTCAGAGAGTCCAAACTGTGGAAAAAGAAATGCAGCCTTATTTGTTTAAGGTACCATAATTACTCTTATTAGCAACTTCTGAGTAGAAAGTCGGTCTGATTTGTTTCTGGAATTCCTAATAATTTGCTTACAGGCAATTAGTCATCCAGATCTTTTCCTTATGTACTTGAACAAATCACTTTTACCTTTTTCAGACCATTTATAGAATTTACATATTTATACAGAGACAAACTTCATCCCATTCTAGGTGAGTTATTTTTAACTTCAGCATGAGCAGAATTCTAATGAATAATATTTTTAAATGGCTCTTGGTGATAACAAAATAATTTCCCACATTACAAACATATTTGAGATTAGTGTGCCCTAAAACCAAAGCATTGTGCTTGGGACCTTTATAATCAGGGGTGTCCCACAATTTATTTTAAGCAAGAGAGAAGTTCTCACTGCTCTTAGCTTTTCAAGTTCATACTCTGAGGCACCTCCTGCCACCCACCCCCGACGATCTTACGGGTCACTCACAGAATTACAGTAAATATTTGCTGGGGGCTTTTTGCTTTTTCTGTTTTGTTGACTCCCTTCCCTCTATTATTTTGAGGAAATTCCACCACTTATCCCTTGTTAGAAGTAAAATTCTTTTTGTCTCATCATAGAATATGAAAGAGACAGGCTGCCAATTTCCCAGACTTCCTAATTACAGGGCTATGGACACTTGATCGAGACACAGTCGACCGGATGGATGCAAAAGTCCGGAACTTTAAATGGGGAGGCAGGGACACCCAGAAGAAAGGACGTGGGTTTCTTCCGGGCCTGGTACAAAAAGCCACATATCCAGGGCTGCAGTGCTGGTCGATACTAATGGTAATGGCACAGCCCAGTGTCAGGGGTGTGAAGGAATTCGGCGGGGCACCCAGTGTTCGTTGGCAGGAGGGAAGTACCCAGTTCCACATCTCTCCTCATGATTTCATGATTCCTAAAATCCTTCTAACACATTTCTTTTGTATTTACATTAGCCAGAATTAGTCTTGATAGTTCTAAGAACATAACGTGATCTCCGAACCAAAAATAATAATTCGAATCACTTTTTTTCTGTATTGCTGAATTTTATAAGCTGTTGGAAAATAAATTATGAGATCCTGCGATATTGTGAGTTGTAGAGAACATCCTCTTATTGCAAAGATGAAGAAACATCCCATCCAGAAAGACCCTGGCAGCAAATGATAAGTGATCTCATAAATCCTCAGAAATTCACATACCCAACAGGAGGAAAAAAAAAAAAAAAAAAGCCAAGAGTCAAAGTTGAAATGAGGAACCCATCAGCAAAGACCCTTCCTATTTTTCTCAGCCACTGCTTCTGATTCAAATCAACAAGGAATAGAAGATGGAAAAAGAAATTTTGATGGTTTAGCTATGATTTGCTGGAAATGATATATGCACATGTTGTAAATCACAGTCAAAATAAGCATTAATCAAGAGCCTGACCAGTGATATCAAACGTCAAGGCTGACTGCCCAAAGTCCAGAAAGCTATTGCCTGGGGCTCTGAGAAGGGTCAGTGGCTCTGTGCACAACTCCTTTGCCATCCACTTTCAGACCGATTTACCTGGTACTTTTCAAGTATACAATCCTTCCCATAAATGATTGATCAAAGAATTTAAAAGAGTGAGAAAGTTTTGAAAAAGAGATCCCTGAACCTACATATTCATCATTTGCTTTCAAGTTTAACATGGAAAATATTCCTTTCAACAACATTTTTCATCCATGGCATTTTGGGAGTACTTGAAAACTTTCCTTCTCAGTTCCTATTATTTTTCAAAAATCTTTCGTTAAAAAAAAAATTAAAATCATAAATTGATTCATTGGTCGTGATAAATGTAAACTGACAGCTTTGGGGCATGGAGTAATTTATCCATTCACTGATGGAAGTTACTCAAGCAACAGGCACATCCTAAAAATGACCAGCATAAGAATTTGTCCTTACTCCAATACCTAGATGTTAACGATAACGTTGATTCCTTCTGGCAAAAGTCCGCAGTTCAATACTCGCCCTCTGGCTCACTTACACATGTCTGTTATTAAATATTTCAATTGTAAGAAGGAAAGAAGGGAAGGAGGGAGGGAAAAATGAAGCAAAAAGGGAGAGAGGGAGGGAGGAAAAAAGAAAGATGAGAAGTTATAACCCTGACCTTGCCTGAAGCTATGCTTTTCTCAGTGTGATACATTCAGAGTTCTAGGGCAAAGCTATTCAAACAAGACAAAAAGCAAAAAATAACTACCACTACTAAGTTCTGTAATTAAAATATGATCTTATACACATACACGCTCACATAACAGTGCTTTTGCTTATAGGACGTAGGCTTCTAGGCCAGATACCAATCCTACACACATACCCACACAAGACACCCAAACTGTCTCCGATTCCCATGGGGACTTAATAAATACTTTTGAATTGACTGACAAGGGAAAAACCAAGAAATGACAACCTTCGGGGTAGCCGTAATACAATTTTACCTTGAAAATTGCCTGGGAATAGACTTCGCAATCTATGGAAACATACACAAATCACATAAAAAGAACGGGTGCCCCTCACGTACCGAGAGTGGCCTTAGGGAATAACAGTGAAAAATCACTGCTTCGGGAAGGAGAGTTTAGGCTCTCCATTACTTACTCTTTGGCTACGGCAGTGAATCCAGCTGAGGACAACTTTTATTCTGCAATGGCATTATTATTCTATCGAGTTATCACAGTATCACTTTTAAAATAGAGACAAGAATAAATGCCAGATTTAGCTCCTCCCTACTATTTTCTTGCTAAGGCAACAGGTATAAAACCACCTCTCCCTCTTTATTCTTAAGATTCGCATTGCCCTTTTAATTTCTTTGCAGCCAAACATAACAAAAGGATAACCTACAATGCTTAGTTTCTTCCACAGTAGCACTCCCAAATAAATGGTAATTAGCAGGAAATCATAATTTACCCATTGTCTTCTCTAAATGATGCATTAATGGTGTGCTGCGTTTCTTAAAACACATGTCATTCAGTGTTTCCTTGCCGGTAATCGTCAAATGCCTCAAGTTCAAAAGCGCTTTGTTTTCCTCCCTCAAGTTCAGTCTACCTTGGGGGTATGACTAGGATAGATTTATAAACATTTAGTGGTCCCTAGAATTCAGAAACTACATAAATAAGACAATGCTTCTATCAACAAAGCAGTGTTTCCACATTTACTCGAAATGGTGATTATTTCAGTTACCCATTCTAAAGAGGAATATCCAAAGAGGATTATCCACAGTGACAAACTTTCAAAAATGTATAATGAGAGCAAGTGGGTGACTGGATGGGAGGGGACATACGCCATGTTCACGATCAATCTTATTAAACTGAAAGGGGGCTAACAAAAAGAGAGGAAAACCATTTTTGATTGAGGCAAGAATTTTTTTTTTTTTTAAACAAAACCACATGAGACCAAAAATAAAAGTCTGTATATGTCTTTACCTTCAAAGGCCAAACACAAAGTCTATTTTAATTCGCTGCTTTAGCGGTGCTGTCTTAGCATTTACTCAATAGAGTTACATGTAATGATCAATAACTTTGCAAACACCACCTTGCAGATCACTTTGTATCCCTTCCCACCCCACCATCCCTTCGCTGCTTCCCACAGTCCAATGCTCAGCTAGAACGTGGGCTTGGTCATCTGCTTTGTAGGAGAATTCGTTAGTTTTCCAATATACACCTTTGAATACTGAAATCATCATTTGCCTAAAAATGTACAGAACTCCTTACATTTCTTCCTAACGTTACATTTAATCGTGATGATGATGACTCCCAATCCTTTGCAGATTTCACTATGTCAAAACACACACATTTTTAGGGTGATGCCTGCCATTCAGATTTTAGGTCCCCACATTGAGAGCAGAGTTGTTTCTTGTTTTCTTGGCAGCCTACTCTGGACTGTGAGAATTGATGATTAATCATTTTTTCCACACTCATCCATGGCCTTTTCTGTAGCCACATGTAAATTGGCCAATGGATAATTAAGCAACAGACACATCCAATAAATATAATAAATAAATTTGATTTTTTTTCCCCTTAGTAATTGGTTTCATCTGACTGAGTCTGATTATGTGTGGGGATATATAAACAGGATTAGAAAGAAAAAAAATTAGATGCTAGGTCACACAAATTGCAGAGTCTTAACCACTGTGAAATGTTTTTGTAATAATTATATTATTATTCTTAGGGTTCAAACAGAGAGAAACAGCTTGTGTCTTTTCAGGAAGTTGAGGTGAAGCAAAAAATAAAACTAGTGGCACGATTATTACCGTAAGGAAATGGTAGCCAACTGCAGAATATAGTTCTCTCTGGTCGGTATTCTCTTCCCACAAACTCACACCTGTCCTTTCCTTGTACCTCCATTAAATCACGCAGGTAGTGTCAAACTTTGACTCAGATCTCTGATTCCAGGCGTCACATCACACCAGACTACGTGAATAGAAATGAACTGGGCATACTAGGAGGTGGAGAATACGCGGATACATATACACAATTACTGCCTGAGCAAATCCGAAAATAAAATGAAATTAAATCACCATTCCAATATACTTTCTAGTGAAACAAAGAAGAAATCTTTACCTTATATCTTTAAATAAGTACTCACACCTATTTCCTTTTACTTTCTTAGACATTCTTTTGTTGTCAAATTACACTTACATGAGATTTAGCACTTAGAGGAGCACAGTACCTGGCCTGTTTGAGAATCTGAAAACTGCTCATTGAAGTAATAAATTTAAAAAAAAAAAAAAAACAAGCAGAAATATACTTTCCTGAAGTTTTAATTTGACTATATCCCTTCTAAGTAATATCTTTTGGACTACGTATATATCACCATATACTATCTTACTTCTGAAATGGTTTAGAAAAATTATCATGGTTAAAATTATGAAGTCTGTTGCAATGAGTTCTCTAATAATACCTATGATTTTAACTACGTAGATATTTACTGTTTGAATTAGCCATACGCGTGGGCATAGCCATCTTCTCTAATAGTTCAATTTCATTCTTAGAAATAATCTACGAACCTAACTTGACTATTTCTAACATTCAAAGTAAAATTTTGAAATGCTATTTTTTGTTAACATATAACAAATACAGCAAGCACCTTAGACAATTTTGTGAACTGGTTATTTTACGTTATGGGATTGTTTTTAAACCTTTCCTGAAATCATTTCTATTTAATGATGTATTTCTTTTTTCCATATGTACCCTTATTCCTCTAATTAAAGTAGGATAAATGTCAAAACATTGAGTATCAGTTAAATTCTAAGCAATAATAAAAATGACATTTAAAGATAAGCCTTTTCCAAAAGAATCCTCTGTAGAATTGTCCTCTCTAAAGATTTTAAATCAGTTATGTTATTGTTAGTATTAATTTTATCTTCATCACACGAATTATATTCTCCAGTTTTAGTCTTTGCCTTCTCATAGGTAAATTAAAGATTAGGGAATCTCAATAAACAACAAAAATAATGACTTATTCTTCTGAGCCAAATTCATAAATAAGTTCCTCATTCTACAGGGTTCATACTCTCTTTTATGTAACTTAACAATAAGTACTCTACCAAGGTCATATAAACAGAAATAGATCATACACAATGTGTCATACGCAATTTCTAATATTTTTAACAGGCTTAAGCCTAAACAGTCATCAGAACAATTAAACGATGTCAACATTTTGGAAAGCCGAGTTTCAGAATTTGATAGATCTGCCTTGCATTCCAGAAATCACAAACTAACGCAATGAGAAGAGCAATCTAAGAACTCTAGCTTCGTATTTATGTTGCAATGACCTGTGGCAGAAGTACATTAACACCACTGAGTCTTCACAGGTGATCTAAACAGTTATCAAGAAGCGCAAAGCATCTTCTGAAAGAACTGCAGTCAAGGCCTGAGAAGTCTAAACTTTTAAAGGCACCATCCCTCTCCTCCCGAACCACGCACTCATATTTTCTCCAGATAGATATGGGACCTTTAGCACCCATCACCAATATTCTGGTGGGAGCCACACAATAGTGATGAGATGAGGAATGCAGTCAATTATTCCATCAGAGTCAAAGATCGATTCATATCATCTGGCAGCGGAGGCGGGGGGATCTTTACCAGGGAAAATGTATTTTTAACACATTGCTATATTATTTAGTCTTGATTTCTATTCGTTAAGCTTACATGAAAAGAGTTAAAACACCTGTTCTCTTTCGACCCACACTACTGTTGAAAAACACATAACTGTGTGCTTTCCTCCTGGTAAATTTTTTTTTTTTTTGGTCTAAAAGGTTCGTAATTGTACGCTAAGGAGAGATGGACCAATTAAAGTCTTTCAACAATAATAAAAGAAATTTATTTGCAAACTATTTCTCAAGGTGCTTCATCTTTTGCCATTAGGAATTTATGAAAAGACTATACTATTTCAAGATCACACTGTAGTATGAAATATAGTAAGTAGACTAGGGCAGTGAGTACATGAATTTTAGGGAAAAGATTTTGTACTTCGACTTCATGAAATCTTTTGGAAATATGAGGATACTCTTAGCACTGCAAAAATAATGTTAAATAGTGGTTTATCTTCGTTAGGTAGAGGAAGCAACCCGAAATAATAACAATGGTAAGTTACTGATAGTACAACCCTGAACAATGAGAATGTTCCCTTTGTAACAATATAGAAAGTAGGAGTACAAAGAGATACTTTGGAAAAGCTATGATTTACTCTCAGCGTACCAGACTCTTACAAAATTACTTTTGGTTTCACAAAATTTTAAATGGGGTGTTATCTAATTAGAAACTATGACACATTTTATGAAATATTGCTATGTCTTTTTCCATTAAGAACATATCGAAAGACATTCCACCCCCACCCCCCAAAAAATGTTCTTGTAATTTTCCCTGAAGGTTGCAAATCTGTTGCATGTACGATGCATGCAGACTGGAAGGTTTCTTCCTGTGAGTATACCAGAGCTACCAAGAAACAGTAATTCAAAGAATAAAACTGTTGCTTCACACAAAGTAATGAGAGACAAAAACAAGCTTTTCACATAGCTCCGTTTAAGTTTTGCCTCTTCGAATCTGACTTTCAGGTTAAGCTTAAGTTCTTAAGTGGGGAGGAATAAAAAGGCCCTTGGCAATGACCTTGACCATACTTCACCAGAAATCACTTCTCAAAATTAGCCTACATAGAATAAAAAACAATAGAAAAGCTCTTCAATACAGATTTTCCTTAAAAACACACAAGTACTTCAAAGTTCCTTTCAATTACACAATGAAAAAAAATATAGCCATTAGTTTTAAGGAACATTCAGTAACTCTAGCATAATAAACACCTCAAACACACAGAGAAGATTCCACTCTTACCAAACAGAAAACAAGAACCCTAATAATATAGGCAAGTGTGAATATCGAGTTCCATGAATCATATCCTTCCCCCCCAAATAAGTTACCATCTCCCCACCATGCCAGATGCCATGCTTTTGGAAATGCTGAAATTCAACACGAATGACTATTGAAAGTAAACTACCTAATTTACCAACCAGTTTAGCAGGAGGATGGTATTATTTTGATACATTAACTTGAGATCAACACCAGGCACGGGAAGTTAAAATGAGCTTCGTTTAGATTTAATGGAAAACTTAATAATATGACAATAATAATAAAACCACCAACAAGCCACAAACACTATACCCCATAGAACCGTATAAGAATAATTACAAATCCAGCTGACTGAACAGTAATCTAACCAAGCAGTACACCCCACACATAGATATGTTTCATATTTTAACACAAATTCTCAAGGCTTTTCAGAAGTTGCCAGGAAACTAGAAACAGAAAGGGGAGTGGGTAGGTAAAAACCAACCTCAGCAGGAAAGAATATGTTCTTTAAATCAATGGACTCTTGGGTTACATGTAGTGAAGATGCTGAAACTGAAGATAATTGTGATGTTTCATAGATAAATCCATGCTCTGACTCTACTACATAAGTATTAGGAATACTGCCCCATGGGACATACGAAACGAGTCCTTAGCCGGGTCAGTTATCTGTTCATGCTCATATATGTGGAATATGCCCAAGAAATAATGTAGCTGCTCAGCATAGGGTATACTGCTTTCTGGTTTTGGTCCTAGAATGAGAAAACCATGATGCTTTAGGAGACTTAGGTTCTTAGCATGGTAGTTTGTGATATAAATTTTTTTTTTTTTTTTTTTTTTTTAGTATCCAAACAAATGCTTCACTCAAAGACAACTGTGATCCTAACGAATGAAAGTTCGGTTTCCGCTCCCCCCGTCAACCCCCCGCCCCAACGTGATCAAATGGTAAAGGCGAGGGTCCGTGAAAATATTTTAAAATATCAACATTGCCATCCCTGAGCTTTCATTCTAAATAGAATACCTTATTACCATTAGCAGCCTACAAAAGAAGGAATAAGCTTTAGATCTCAGGATCCATTCTACAATTTCAAGAAAAGCTTTTGTCAAAACAGGCAACCCAGAGCAGACGAGTTTGCATGGTATCTTGGAGGAGGCTTTCTTCTACATAAGAGAGGGTCTGACTAGTTAAATTTACAGTTTTGTTCTTTAGTCCTGAACAGGCTACACTGTTATATACTGTTCTTCCAACACCAGCTGATTTTACATTAAAACAAAGTTTAAAAGTATTATTGCAAACGTACTCTTTGCACGGAGGTAACTTGCTGTTCTGTGATGTGGCAACCACGTAGCAGAAGCAGGCTTCCTTAAAATAACAATATTTCCCTTCTGTAAAACGTATGTGCCTGAGTTCCCCTGAACCGGATATCCTCACGTGAGTCTAGTTCAGAGCTCCTCAAGATGACAGTTCACATACTGAAACTGCAACCTGCTCTGCCCCAGGCTCCCCTCCTTACCTTTCAGCTGCCATTATTTCAGCTCATTTTCCTATGGCTTAGCAGAATTTTACAACTATCAACTGATTTCTTTTTAAACTGCTAATTTGCCTTTACTATTGACCCTTCAGTTTTTCTACTGAACTGGAACTGAAAACTCAGGGAGGAAAGAGTAAAACAAATGAAACATGGTAACTGCTAAGAACCCTCCGAAGAACTTAAACGATATGAATACATTAAAGAACTGTTGTATATTATTTTTTAAATAATATTTAAAACAGATCCTGGAAGCAAGAGTTACAGAGTCAGGTCCATTTTTAAGAAAAGAATTAGAGTTCCATTTGCATGCATTATGCTGGCTATTTCAAATAATTTTATTCCATGTGTATAGCAGAAACTGCCCTCCCCCTTCTCAACTGACAAGGTGCCACTTCAAGGAAGATCTAAGAGAGGGCTGGTTTGGGGTTAGAAATTCCTGTACCTATCTCCTAATTTTGAATAAAACAATACCAGCAATCTCCCTCCTTCTGCACAGCCCTAAATTTATTTATTAAGTGCATTTAGCAATAGCTCAATCACTAGAGAACAGGACAGAATGTGATGCACTAAACCACATTATATGTTTATTATCTTTGCAAGAAACATGAGTAGTGGTGGCTAATACTGCCTCCTGCAAATCTGCAGCAATGTGATGCAAAACAGCATTTTAAGGAAAATCTCTTTTGGAATGCAAATGATTTGTCCTCCAATTTTGAATATTTTAGCCAGCATGTATCATCATACAGTAGTTCTGGAATCACTGGCATCTGTCTGGCTGTCAAAACTGAATCGAAATGCACTGTAATCCTGGGAATTATAACCTTAAATATCAATGCAACGTTAAAATGCATCCTAAAAAAAAAAAAAAATCCCTATAATTGAGATGAACGTGAGAGAGAAACCGGCAGTCGTGCTGCAGGGAAATAACAGTCTGCTCCACCGATCTCTCACCTCCCCCCCCCCCCCCCTTTAAAACTCATGCAACTAATGATGACCTCCCGAAGTGCCGAATTTAAATGTCCCAGCATTCATCTGAGGATGAAAGAGGAAAAAAAAATACATGGAAAACCACGAAACAAGTTGCAAACTGCACAAACGCCAAGGAGAGAGAGAAAGGGAACTGCAGCGGATTCAGGAGCGATTGCAGAACGAGGAGCAACAGAAAGGAAACAAGGAAGAAAGAAAAGCGGGGGGAAAAAAAGCCTTAAGCATTAAAGAGTAAGAAGTGAAAAACATTTACCAGCGGCTCGGTCAGTAGCTTCGCTCCCTGACACCATCTACATAGAGAGATAACTTAGCCTAGAGTCTTCGGTCCCAGCTCGCTTTGGAGCAAAATTCCTTTACTTCGAGGGGGCAACACACACCCTCAAGAAAGAGAGAGAGGGAAAGAAGGGGGAAAAAAATAATCCCAAAGACCAAGACAGGCTTTCCCCCTCCTCCCTCTTACCCGCCCCCCGAACTCCCCAAAGGGTGCTCGCTTCTGCACAGTTCTGCCGGCTGTGCCGCTGAGCTGCTGCCGCCGCTGCTGCTGCTGGCGCTCTGCTGCTGCTGCTGCTGTTACTTCGGAAACGATTAGGAGGAGGAGGACGCCCAAGCACGACCTGAGCCTGCGAGCCACCCAGGACCAATGTGCAACCTGCTCTGGAATCAAACCCATAACACACGCACGCACACCCAGTGCCTCCTGCACGCGAGCCCTCGCGCGCACACGGGCGCCCGCCCGCGCGCCGCACACACACACGCGCGCACACACATGCACACACGCATGAGCGCGCGCGCGCGCGCGGACACACACACACGGAGAACCGAGTACCACCCGCCCGCCGCCGCAGCCCCTGAATGGGGAGAGCGAGCCAATCCCCGGGCCCCGGGCGCGCGCACAGGCCGCGGCGGCTGGGGCTGGGTGGTGGCGCTGGGGCTGCAGCAGTTGTGGCTGCGGAGTACAGGGTCGGGCGGGGAGGGGTTCACGGCTGTGTGAGAGGGGCGCTATGGGCACGTGCACCCCTTTGTCTGCAGAGAGAACCCCAACCGGGTGGTTCCAAGACCAGACACTGAGCGGGCAAGCCCCGAACAGTGCAGTTCAGTTCCGCTTTGCGGTGGGCCGGGATGGGGTGGGGGTGGGTGGGGGGCTCGGTTTCCTGGCTGCACGCGCCGAGGGTTCAGCTCTGTGAAACCTGATCAACCGGCAGCTGTAGCCAGGTCCCCGCGCACCGGGGAGCGCAGCGGCCAGCGCGTCCCGCCGGCGACCCGAGTCAGCCTTGTCTCGTGAGCATGCCCAGTGCTACGCTGGAACCCCAGATCGCGCCTTTCAGGGTTAGGAACGCAGAGCAGGGCAGAGCCGAGCTCCTTGGCTTCCTGAGGGAGGGCTGGGGTTGGTTCCAGAACCTTCTGCTGACCCGCCTCATGGGGAGACTACTCAGTGGCCCTGAACCAGCCCCGGAGGGCGCCGTACTGGGGACACTGGGCTTGCAGACCTCAGAGAGGAGCTGCTTTTCTTCCTTGTGTAGAGGCAATTACAAAGGAAGCAGTTCCCGCCCCAGAAAGGCCGATTCAGTTACAAGGTGGTTGACAGAGAATCCAGCAGGGCCTGGCGGTGGTAATAGTAAGAGCTAACAGTTATTGCTTACTTACCCTGTGCAGGCTCTGTGCTATGTGGTGCCCACAAATTACCTGATTTTATACTGTCCATACACCAAACGACCAACCCTAGAAGGAAATTGAGGACCCAGGATATTGTTCCAACTGCCGGTCAGTTATAATGGATGTACCCGGAAATCTAGATCAGGCCCTCTGACCCTTAGGCCCCAGAGACAGATCGCTGCGCACAGGTCAACTCCAGGCGTTTCCAGCAAGGTGAGGCTGTGGTGGATGTGTGGGTGATAACGCCCTCTGGCCTTTAGGCTGCACCAGGCCTGTCTTCAGCAAGCTACAAATCTCTGAAAAACTGCAGGCCTGAAATTGACCAATGTCCTAACTCTAACAATATTGATAATACTCATGTCTTGACTAGAACTTTGCATCGCCTTTTTATTAGGTGCTGCATACTTATCATCATAATCTTTTCAAATAACCCCGTTAAAAGCTATCTTTATTCCCATTTTACACACGAGCAGAACGAAACAGAGATGTCCTGTTACTTCCCCAAGGGGCAGAGCCAAAATAAGAGGGCATGGTTTGTTTGACTCCCAAGTCCATGTTGTTATACTAAACTACGTGTCTTTCTTAACTGCAACCTGAATAAAGACATGAGATGAGGTTATAGCAGTTATTTTTTATTTCATTCGATAACACATATTGATTTCCTATTAACATTCACTCGTTCAACAAATATTTACTAAGCACTTACTTAGTGCTTCTAGGTACTATCTCAGAGGTGACAGAAGATGACAAAGATGCCATGGCTGTACTCTTTGAGTTTACAGTCTAGCAAGAAGATGCCAATCATATGCTTATGACGCTGATGGCGAGAGCTTATCAGGGATGCATGTCCCTCCCCTATTCATCTCGCAGATTCCTGCTTGTCCTTTAGCTGTCTATTCCAGTCACTTCTTCAGGGAAGCCATCTGTGATCTCCCTGGCTGAATCAAATCCCTCTTATTATAGGCTTGGAAGGCATTATGCTATTTTTTTTAAATGTGTTGTAGCTCCAATTTTCCATTTGTGCCATGACTTAGCTGGTATATATCTCCCCAGTGCATACCACTCTCTAGACTGTAAGCTTCAAGGGGACAGGAATGTGTCTATTTTCATTTTCCATTAATCTTATAGTACCTGGTAGATGTTAAACTTAACTTTCTCTCTCTCCCTCTCTCTCTCTCTCTCACACACACACACACACACACACACACACACACATACACACACACACAAACACACACACACAAATGACTACTCTTGGAATAGGAATAATGATTCACAGAGCAGAAACTGTTTTCATCTCCATTTACAGATGAGTAAAATGAGGCTGAGAGAAGGTAGTAGCTTGCCCAAGGGTAGCAAAGAAGGCATCCAGTACAGGTCTGTCTGGTGCTAAAGTCTACGTGACTAGCTTTCAGGCTCTGCTACTCATCTCCTGTTGCCCAGAAGCCGATCAGATTACACAGAAACAGCTCGTGGGGGATAGAGATTGCTGGGGATGGCATTATGGGGGAATACAGAAATAGTTCAATTTCATAGAAACTGTAAAGACATGCAATAGGATATTAGCAGTCTACTACTGAGCACCCAACATATGCCAGACACCTTGCTCAGAGCTGTTTTCCTTTTAACCATAACAATCCTCTGGCTAAGTGCTGTTATTCCCATTTTATAGAGGACGAAACTGCGGCTCCCCAACTACAAAAAATCCACTAGACCATGAACTCCAGGGGAAAAATAATATGTCTGCTTTTATTTTCCATCGTATTGAATAGTACCTGGCAAACATTAAACTCACTCTGTCTCCTGTATTACACACACACACACACACACGCACGCACGCACGCGCGCGCGCGTACACATACAACTTGCCCAAGGTCTGACAACTAGTAAGTTACAGAGCAGTGACTTGAACCTAAGTGTCTGACTTCAGAGTTTCAGGGGAAATTGGGGGTTGGGGGGTCATCGTGGGGCTCACAGCTTAACCGTGCTATAGTGCCCGAGGATATATCTGGGTCTACCAAGATGAAGAGCCACTAATGGTGCTTTTTTGTTTTTTCCTCATTAAATCTTAGAAGGCATCTGAGACTCAGTGATTGAAAGTTACTTGATAGGTTTTAAAACCAGGCATCCCTCACTGAAGACTTGTGGTATAGGACGTCATGAGCGGCAGACGGAGTACCCCCGATTTTCAGAGGTTCCTGCCTGAGGGAACCAGGAAGTCCTCGCTCAGAGAGAAAATGCTGCAGGGTACCAAGCAAACCACGCCACCGTTCCCGCCTGTTCTCCCGGTTCTGCCTTTTTACCAGCCCCTCTTTCTCTGCCTTTTTAGGCCTCACCTGGAACTCAGTGCCTCACCATGTCCCTCTTCATTTTAGCAGCAGCAGTGGCTACAAACCACACAAAAGAAAAAAACTGCCTTTCGCACAGTTCTGCTTCTACCGGACTACTGAGCATGTTCAGTGACAAGGGGCGACTTTGACTACACAGAGGAAGCTTTTGTTGACACTTTTCCGTTTTGGAGTATTACCTTGAAACAGGATCTCGATGTGTAGCCTTTCGCAGAAATTCCTAGCCTGTAAGAATTCTTCCGAGTCTGTAAGAATGAGATGCTTAGTAGGGGAGGCATGGGAAAACGACTTGATCCCATGCCTCCCGTACTCTGTCTCTAGTATTTGTCTCCCCAGTCTTGTCTTCTCTGTAGGTGCGCACGACAATCATCCACAAATGGTTTTCATTTACACACCTCAAAACTACAGACAGATACATCCAGCTCTAAATAAATACCAGCCCTTGACTGTGGATTTGTCTCCTGCAATTATTTCATTACTAATTTGCTATACAGTGAAAAAGTATAAATAAAGTGGGGGAAGAGTTGCTAAGAAAGAGTTAAATATTAACCCCTCTTCCTTCCACCTAAGAATAAAAGTCTTCCCTAGAGAATCTTTTGAAAAGCATAAAGCTCTCAGTGATTCTCAATTACCCCTTCCTGGGTACGTGTGAGGTTGATTTTTGTCATGAGAGCAGCAGAATCTTTTAGCTTGTGATGAGAATAACCCATTAAAATTGAGAAGGGCGAAAACTTGAAATGTTAGTGGACATTTTGCTGTGGCGCCCAGGACGCAAACTTTGCGCGACGTCGCTTTGTAATTCTAATGTCGAGACCATAAATCATCTAGATCGCCACAGTTATCCCCACAACCCTCTGAGGCAGGTGCACTCATAACCCCCATTTTATAGATGAAGCAATGGAGGCTCTGAGAGAGGAAACCGTTTACAGCAAAGGCATATAAGTTCTGAATAACCGAGCTGGGCTGGAAGCCCAGGTCTGTCTGACGCCAACAGCCTTGTGGTAAACTCTGCATTCTGCTGCCTTAAATTTCCGACATCCCTTTGCACACGGAGCCAGATGTGGGGAGGGACGAGGGTGAGTGTGGTGGCGTATTTGCACGTGGTGTGCACAATGCTTCATGCGTAGTAGTACTGCTATCCTCCAAGAAAACTAAACTTAGTTTAGATAGTCCTTCTAAAATAGCATTATTTACTTTATTTGTCAATTTAGAAAACTGATGCATGTGGAGCTTGGTGGCTGGGACCAGTCAAAATGAGTGTCATTGGAGCAAAGGCTTCTGAGTCTTTGATGAGTCTTTATTCCCTTTGCTTTTAACTAGCTTTGCAGTGGGGTTGTCAGCCTCTTCCCCGATCATTCGCTCTCAATAGATATTCTCCTCGATTTCCTAGAATCCTTTACAGGGTATATGCTGGCAGATTTTTACTTTCCTAAGGATGAGAAATTGAGAAGTGGAGAAAAACTGAGCTTTTAAAAGTCACGGCAGTTCTCCGTGCTTGCTTCCAATATCTGTAAACATCTTTTTGAAGATTCTGTAGATGTTACAATTTCTTGCTTTTAAGAGAGGTCAGGAAAGGGCCCTTCTGAATGTGACTGCTCAGGTGCCATATGGTTCACCCATGTGCCAGCATTTGCATTTTTGCATACAATATTTTGTATGGAAAAGGATAACTGATGACAGTCGTGGTTCTGTAACTTAAGGGGAGAGATCGTATTTTGAACAGTAATCATTCATCTTTCCAGAAATCAGAGAAAAAAAATGATGTCTCAGCAGCTCACATAGATGTAATAGTATTTGAATTTAAATTCCAAAAACCCCTCTACAGTTGCTCAGAGCCTACACGCTTTAATTTTATGCAGTATTCTAATAGGTCTGAATTTATAAGCCCTTAAGGAATTAGAAAACAGGAGGTAAACTGCTATTGCTAGAAAATTAATAATAGCGAGAACTAGAAACTGATAACCAGAGAATAAAGGAGATAAAATTTAAATTTTACATCAAATATTTGAAAGGCTTAATTTAACATACAGGTAAGCCTCCAAATACTCACATTTTGACAAAACTTCCGGGTATCTTCAGATAGAATATTGTAGACCAGCAAGTGATGGTAATGATGCAGACTCTGAGTCCATGCCTGATTACTACCTGATGCCAGGAAGAGAAAGCCTGGGTTCCTTGGCTGCCACCTAAGGCTCCCCATGCTGTGACTCAGGGGCAGCATGTACCTCTCTGATTTGTTTCCATGCCTCTGATCAGCCGTGGCTGCCTGGAACAGCGTCCAAAGAGGGGTTCGGAGGTCATATCCATGAGATTGATCTACATAGTTCTGAGTGCTGAGATTGATCAGTGATGCCTGTTACTGGCGACGACCCAGTATAGTGCTACGTATGTCATGCACTTCTCAAATATAAGGCCAGTCCTCACCTCCTAGATTGTGTCTTCTGACCTCCTTCCCCATGTAGGCTCTAGTCAAAATCAATGATGCCCATAGAACCAGATGTTCCTTTGTTCATGGTTTCCTCCATTATTTTTGCTCTATCTGGAGCAACACCTCCTCCCTCATCATTTCACAAGCCAATTCCTCTTTCAATATCCCACTCAGTTGTCATCTACTTTCAAAGTCGTTCCAGAATGCCCCAGCCAGAAATTCTCTCCCCTTCTCCTGAAGGTACCTTATTATAGGTGTTCATCACGTCTCTCTTATATTTAAGTTATTTATGTCCTTGCCTTCTCTTTCCTGCTGGATGACAAACTCCTTGAATGTAATAACTCTGTATGGATCATCTTTGAATCCATCACTCTGATTCACACAGAGACATGTACTGTATAAAGTATGTGCTATAGAAATATATAAATAAATGAATGGCAGAGGCTCGATATTTGTTGAATTAATGAACATACTATTATCACTACTCTCCTGCTATGTCGCTAGGAGACGAAGTTACATTTTGTAGTCTGGAGAATGGGGCTAATGTTGTGGACTCTCTATGAGTAGCTAGGCTTTAAGGATATGGCAATGAAGTCCCAGCTCTTCAGAGGTCCCCAGGACAGTAGAGGGCACAGGAAAGCAGACAAATATAACTGGTGACACTGATACTTGAGACTTAACAGGGATTTTTTTGTCTTAACTTTGCTGACAGGTCAATAAAAAGCTGATAAGCACAGTAGATTAGAAAATCTTATATAATAGTTTAATGCACTTGATGTCATGGGGCATCATTCTAAAAAACCATTGCGTGTGTGTGTGTGTGTGTGTGTGTGTGTGTGTGCAAGTGTGTTGTGTGTGTATGTTCATATACTCATGTTTGCTGGGATGCAGAGTGAGAGGGGTGTGCAGAAATCCCACAAAATCTCCTGAGATGTCTCCAGAAAAAGAAACTAAAGATTCCCTTAAGACTAAGGAGAAAACATCGCTGAATAAATAATACCTTTCAAGAGGCTTAATACATTGCAAAGAGCATTTTCACTGATTGGTAGGAATTCTTTTTGATTAATTAATTAGTTAATGTTTCCAAAGCACTTTCAAGATGAAAAAACATTTGGTTACGGCTACATAATTGTTATTTTTTTTCCTATGTGTCTCAGTTTTCCACGTTACTAGGTTCGTTTTTCTCTCAGGCTGCTCAACAAGATCACGCACCCTCACAGAAGCATGGCGTGAAATACTCTTAGAGAAAAGAGACAAAGGGATGGGTTGCCAGTGAGTAGAGAATAAGAAAAAAAAAAAAAGACTCAAAAATATATTTTGAAATTATATTTGAAACATAATTATATAAGAAGATGAAGAGGAGCATCGTGCTGAAAACTAGGGACAGACTCAACCAGGAAAATTCCATTTGCTCCCTAGCAAAGAACCCCGCGTGCTTTGCACGATGCCTGGATTCATATCTATTTGTTTAAGGAATGGCAATGACTAATTTTATGAAGTGCTTACAACATTTTATACGTCGTTCGAGTACATTGCATGGATTAATTAGTTTTCTCCTTCAAACAACTATTTGAGGCACTGTTACAAACAGTTAACAGATGAAGAAACCGAAGACTAGAAAGGTTAAGGAACTCACCCAAGGTCATGAACAGCTTGGAAAAGACACATCCCAGCACTTGGCCATGATTCTGGGAGGAGGAGTCGGGGGAAAGGGCAACGAAGGGAAAACAGGAGGAAGTAAGAGAGGAAAATTCCAATTAAATCCTATCCTCACCATGTCTGATGACTTGCTAATAGATTAAGAAAAAATAAATGACCCAGCATGTCCTACTGGTGAAACAAATTCACACGGCAAAAGTGATTTAGGTTAATTTCTAAAAATGAATATCTATACTTACAAACTCACAGGATCACTTGATGTTTTGCCCAAAGACCCAGGCCCCTAAAATCCTCATTACCATCAAATGACATGGCATCTTGGTGACAATAAAGTCCTGGGTCATGAACTTTCGATTTTCCTTTGGCTAAAAGCAACTACTGTATTATTTCTCTAAAAACATCTTGATAGAGTGAAAGAGTAAGAGGCTTCAGAAGATAGCTTCAGGTGCCTCAGCCCCTCACCAGCTGTGTGACCTTGGTCCCCATGACTTAACATCTCTGAACTTCATCCATCGCATTTATAAAATGGGGCCAAAACAAGCTTCCCATTTAGATTCGTTGTGAGCATTGTTTATAACCATATGTGGAAAGCAGCTAGCAATGCCTAGAAAAAGTAGATGCTGTATTAAAAACAAAAACAAAAAAACAGCAGTTCTGATATTCTCTTTTCCTCCTTCTATTTCTCCTCTTCTTCCTCCTCTCAAGCTTATTTATGTGGCCTGGCCCATTGTAAGACGTGTTAATAAATTCCCAAGCAGGGGGTTCCTGAGAGCCAAAAGTAGTGAGCTGAAACCCACTGTGAGGTTCAGCTGTGTGCTCCCAATCCCCAGTGACTGAAATGTATGCATGGTCTCTGAAATGAGTAAGCTCACTCTGAGAACGGATATCTGGTACTGGGACTAGAATCCAGTAAGGCAGGGGCCTACAAATGTATTGGTCTTACTGGTTGCAGGGTTCTTATTCATGTTGGTGCAATTAATAAAGCTCTTTTCGGATACGAGCTATAAAGATGCTAAAGACACAGAGACAAGGGGAGGAAGGTTGCAGAGCACAGATCACGCTCTCCGTCCACCAGCTTGGTGAACTCAGGCAAGTTATGGGACCTCTTTAAGTTTCAGCTTTCTTACAAAACAAACAAACAAACAAACAAAAACACAGTGACTAACTCTTAATCAGGGTTGCCGTGAATAGAAAATGAACGAACCAAGTGAACTACCTAAGTGTCAGCAGTGGTCTTGGATGTGGCGTAAGGGTCAGCCCTCTCCAGGGGAAAAGACAGTGCTTCAGTGTGAAGTTCATGGTGGGGTAGGGAGGGGAGGGTGGAGGAAGGAGCAGAAGGATGGCGGCAATAACACTGAAGATCTTTCTTACAGTGTGCGATTCTGTTAAGGAGCCGCAAAAAAGGTGCAGAAGCGGCTCTCATTTGTACGTGGTTTCGAGAGGCCTCGGGAACCTTCGGAGCTGTGGTCCCCTGGCACACTCCATGTTCTGAGAGGCACAGCACACCGTGCACCAGCTCAGATAGATATTGAAGGGGTTGGAATTCAGCTTCTTATTTTTCTTTCTTTTTTCTTCCTCGAAGCCTTTGAATAGTTCACAGCCATCAACAAACATGCTCAGAGAAGTAACAGGTTAAGGGCAGGTGAGCGCTCTGCCCAGGAGCCTGTGAGGAGGCGAGTTATAATGAGATGGACTTGCTATGTCTTCCTGACCTTACTTCTCTAGTGAGGAGACAGCCTCCCCTGCCAGGCTTCCGGAAGCACTCAGAAGTGCCCTGTGATTATGTCACAGTGACTTAGAGGGGCACGTTGCCTTCCACAGCACAATGGAAGTCTGAGAAACAGAAGTGGGAAGAGGATTTGGGGTTTGAGATTAGGAGGCCTGTTTTTTTTTTTTCTGGCCAGCCCAAATTCCACCCCCACCCCCCCACCCCAACCAAGAACACTTCAAAGATTTTCTAACAGGAAAAGGTTGCCAACTACCCGCCAGAGAGGATTAGTGTTCTCAGTGACCAAACTGTGAGCCTCCTGTCTCCGCAAAGCAGTTTCTATGGACAACGGAGAAGAAGCCCTCATCCCAGAGAGCCCTGACTGAGGCAGCATTTAGCACCCCATATGAGCAGCCCACCTATTCTTAGAACAGACCAGATATGGGGCACTTTGCCCTCACTTCTATTTTATGAAAAAGACCAAACACTCAAGGCAAAGGCAAGCAGTAAGCAGAGCGGCCATTAAAGGATTTAGATTAGGAAATGTAATTATCCCATTCCTACCCCCAACCTCATCCCGAATGGGTTCCAAACCTTTATAGAAAGTGCTAAGGGCCCAGGGCACAGCAATGGCCACTGGAAGGAAAGAAAGAGAACAGGAGAAGGCAGGCCAATAATATACGCAAACCTGTATCTCAGCTAGAGAGAAGGTAGTGAGGAGAAAGCAAGGCCGTGGCTCTAAGGAGAAACCGTGAATCGCTCCATTCCCTGAGTGTTAAGGCCAATGGGAAGAGACTGCAGCACAAATAGATTTGATAACCTAGCAGGGGAAAACGCAGAGGAAGCAGGAGGCTACTGGAACGTTCCTGTTGAGAATATTTCCTCACCAAGGATCTCCTTATGGACTGTGATTCTTCCTGATAAGACAAAGTTGTATCCATGAATTTATTTCTTAAAATCCCCTTATCTTACAGATTGTATCATGCCATCTCTTTCTCAAACACTTTCAACTGCTTTCTATTGCCTTAAGAATGGCATGTAAGCCCAACGGCAGGCCATGCCTTGCCCTCGACCATCTATTTTAAACCTACCATCATGGACTGTTTTTCTCCACTGCCCAAACACGGACCCCAAATTTTGATCATACCGACTCACTGCCTTTTTGTAAATAAATCGCACTGTGTCTTGGCATGTCTTGTTTCCTCCTCTTTTAATATTCTCCTTTTCTTCTCTACTTATTTAATAGAAAAACAGGAGATTTTAGCACCTCATATCATATTTAACAATTATTTTACTACATAATTTCTGATACCGTAATAATTGTCTTACAATACTTTGCTAGAATGAGTTATTTGAGAAGTTGGGTCAATGTCTTATTCTTATTTATATTGTAAATGCCTGCCAACCAAAAAAAGCAATCCGTCAGTTTTTGTTTTTTTTGTTTTTGTTTTTTTTCGACAAATGACAAAAGACTTGGGTGTTCATAGTTTGAATATCAGTTTACTTCACCTATCTTAGAATGGCAGAGATCATGTGATCGTGATGAAAGCAAACACCACCATTTGGTGGCAACATAGGCAAATTGCCGCAATGAAGTTTTAAAACAGGCAAATTGGAAATTTCTATCAATTTGCCTTTTTTAAAAGTTTGAATTTAATAATATGACTATAGTAAGAATTACTGCCTTACAATAATTTTGGTAGTACTTTTTTATGTTGATTACTAACAGATAACTTCAAAGATACTTGTAATGCATTTGATTATTCAGTTTTCCTTGTTATTTTCCATTTAAAATTGTATTTATATACTTTAATTATGTGCAGTTTATGTCACATAAATTCTAGCTTTATAAAGTTGATTTTTTTAAAATGTATTTATGATACAGTATCTTTTCATGCCGAGTCCTTGAATTTGTTCCTTTAACAAATAAACCTACTATATGCAATGTATTAGATATTGAATTACAAAAATGTTTTCTCTTAAACTAAAATATATCAGTACATGTGCCTAGACTTGACCAATCGAAATTTTCTATAAATTAGACTATTTCTATGCATAAAATGGTTGCTGCCTCTTTTAATGATGATACTTAGTTGCTGTAGATGCTAAAGAATCTCATAACTATCAAAAAAAAATTATGTTCAATATAGGTTCAGGATTAAATATTTTCAGCTGGTGTAATATCTGAAGATATAATTTCCCAATAATTCGTAGTAATCCTTCTCAGAACAGTTTATCAAACGCAATACCCTGTTTCATGATTACATAAAAAATGTACAGTATAATGCTATCATATTGTTGTTTTACAAACATACATGTCTTTCTTGTACCATTAAAATTCTGTTATTGTTCCTCTATAGAATCTTCTGATATGGGAGGGAAAGTGAGTTAGGGATGAAATGACAAAGCTGTCGTACATACACTGGCTGCCATTCACAGTTAAGACGTATCCTATATCTTTATTCAGATGCACAATGTAGCTCCAAAGTCAGGCTGCTGGAGATAAGAATTCCTTAAAGTAAAACACTGTGTTTTGAAGATAAGAACTTGCCGACTGAATTGCACCCTTGTCTGAGTTTCACTCTTTGCATGTTTGTGAACTGAGAATTCACATGGAGGCCCCTCTGAGTACCTCTGTGTCTCTGGCTTCTCTCTTTCTCTAATCTGTTCCGCAGATCGTCACTAGATTATTATCCTAAAGCATCCTCAAACACGTCACTTTCATTTGGGATTTTTTCAACTTCCAACCATCTACAGAACAACATTTTAACTACTTATTGCAGCAATCAAAGCACCTGATTTGGCCTCGTCTGTGTCACACTACCCAATGCACATGCTACGCTTCCTGTTCCACCTGTTGACTCTTGGTACCATTTGCCTATCACCAAATATGCTCTGTGGTTTCTCATCTTGATTTTTTTTCTTGGCCAGTGCTTCTCAAATCGTGATGTGCACACAAATCACATGGGGATGCAGGTTCTAAATCATGGGCTGTGGGACAGCCAGAGATTCCACATTTCTAACCCCAGGTGATGTCAGTGCTATTGGCCCCAGGACCACAGGATGAGCAGCAAGGATCTACCCCATATCATGACATGCCCGTCCACTCCCATGTCCACCCCCTGACATTTCTGACTTTTTACCTATTACTGATAAATCAACTCTGGACCTTCCCCCCCCCCTTCCTTTTACTCTAGTCCCTTTAGCCCAGAGTTTTCAATTCTGCTGCGCATTAGAATCACTTGGGGGGAATTTTAAAAATTCAGCTGCACAAGTGCATACCAGGTTGATTAAGTCAGAATCTTTGGGGCTGGGACCAGGGCATCAATATATATATATATTTTTTAACTCTTCAGGTGAGTATAACCTGCAGCCAGGGTTGAGAACCACTGCTTTTGAATGGAAATTATTTTCTTTCAATAGCTATAGCTTTAAAAAAAAAAAAAATCTGCCTTTATATTTGCAATAACTGTGAATTATTCTTGTCTGCATAGATATTCTATTTCACCTACTAAGATACAAACTTCTTGAGAACAGGATGTTTGCCATCTCTTTACAGGTTGAAGATCTTAGCACTCAAGAAAGGGCGATTGAAGCAGAATCCCTGAGCTCAATTTCCAGATCTATCACCTACTATTTTGGGCTTACGTTTTAAGGTCTTTGAGCCTATTTTCTTCTCCATAAAACTGGAAATAGTAATAGCAGCTGCATTATCTAGCATTTTTAGTGAGATAAAGCATATAAAGCTCTAAGTGAGTATCGGTTGTTAGTATCTACTCCTCAAATGCTAACCATTATCATTATTAATTAGTCTTCTTTGTCTGTTTCACATTGTATAACATAACAGTAAGCAGTCAATAATTATTTGCTGGATGAATGAGTCAATAAATGATGAAGAATAAATCATAGTTAATTGCTCTATGAGCACCAGCCTTCCACTGAAAAAGTTCAAGTTAATGAGTGTTAACTATTTGTAAGTGCTTGTAGGTATCTATGAGACCATTGGCCTGTTGAATTCAAATCTAAGTAAAGGTCAATGGTCTCCTCACAATGGAAGAGATGGGACAAATGATAATAATGACCATGTTTCAAAAACAATTTTGGAACATGGTCAATAGCACATGCCCATTAAAATTCACTAAGCCTATTAACATAAAATTTCATAGTTGCATTGAAAATACTCTTTTCTGGAGAACACCTTTAAACCCTACCAAGACCTCAGCAAATATTTAATTTCATAATCTTTCAAATGTGTGCATTATCTATCCTGTTGTAATGTCTCACCCTGCATTGGAAGAGTATCGTCTTGGCTACCAGAAGTGTAAGCATCCCAGCTTTATAATCATTTTTATGCCAACAGAGCATTTCATCACCATCGTCGAGCAGTAAAGCAGGTAAGTGACTGAAGATGCTAGACATAAGACATAATGTGAAGGAACAGGTGAAGTCTGCCTATTACCGGTGTGAATAGAGCCCTTTTGTTGGAACCTATCCCGGTGGAATGAATAGCCTCTGTTATGTTTATTGATTACATCCTAAGTATTGAGGTAGAGGTGGCTAGAGTTGCCCAGAAAAATAGTCAGATGCCATTGTGTGCCTTTCATTTTGGCAAGGCCGGATCATCGGTCAGAAATTCACTTTTAAATTCTAAACGAAATGTTCTATATTCTTACATCCCACAAGAATAAAACCAAGCAGAAAAAGAAATGTCTTAAGTAACTTCTATCTGAGCACGTTTCACTGTCTCTTTGGTCGCCCTCCTAGTCCAGGGCACCATTGACCTTTGCCTGGATTGCTGCTACACAGCCCCCTGCCTCCGCTTTCTTCACACGATCAGTGTAATTTAAAAAGTCCTATCTGATTCTGGCACTGCCCCCCATCAGACTCTCCAATGACTTGCTATTGTACTTTGAATAAACTCCAGGTTCCTGCTCATCTTACTAGACCTCAGATAGTCTAGCCCTGCTTGCTCGCTCATAGGATTGCCTCCCATTCTGCATGAATCACCACAGTGCAGCCATACAGGCTCCTTCTGCTCCCAGTGACATCAAGCTCATTTTTTTCTTGCATGCCTTTTATTTCTGCGTTTGCGTGGAGCTCTCTTTCCTTGGATTTTGCAGATCTTTTCCTTCATTTAGTCCACTCCTATATGCTGTCTCTTTTTACTGTCTTTCTTCATGGCAGTTATCACCATCTGCAAGCATGGTTTATTAATTTGTTTACTTTTTTGGCATCTATTTTCATAGAAACTTATTCACCATTCAAGAGCCTTGCCTTGAGTAGCACCTGACACATAGTAAAGGTTCAATACATAGTTGTGCTTAAATAAATAAATATATTTAGCAGCATTTTTACCTTCATAAAAATTATTTTTCCACATAACATCCAGTAACGTTAATGTTTTGCTCTAAAATGTAGACTTGTCCTCTCCAATGAACAAAAAATCAGAGAAATTTCCTAAATAGGAATGATTTTCCCTTTGGTAATACTATTAAATCTTAGTATTTAATTAGTATTGGGGTACTGAAGAACACTAAGACTTGTTACTGACAAAAAGAAAAGTTTGAAGAAAATACACAGGCTTTAGGTCTAATTATCCATTGTAATTTCACATAATGATAACATCTGTATGGGATCAGATAATATGTGGTCTTTTGTGACAAGTGTTTTCCATTTACCATAATATTTTCAAGGTTCATCTGTGTTGTAGCATGTGCATTTCATTCCTTTTTATTACTGAATAATACTCCATTGAATAGATATACCACAGTTTATTTACATACCCATCAGTTGATGAGCGTTTACACTTTTTGGCTACTATGAATAATGCTGCTATGAACGTGCATGCACAAGTTTTGTATACTTCTATACAGGTTTTTTTTTGTATAGATGCATGTTTTCATTTATTCTTGGTATATTATAACTATGTTTAGCTTTCTGAGGAAGTAGCAAACTGTTTTCTAAGGTGATTGCACCAATTTAGATTCCCACCAGCTACTTTCTCCATATACTCATCAACATTTGTTACTGTCTCTCTTTATAAAATTATCCATCCTAGACTAGAGGATGGATATCTCATCATGGTTTTGATTGCATTTCCCTAGTGACTACTGATGAGTATTTTTTAATGTGCTTATGGATCATTTGTACATACTCTTTAAAAAAATGTCCATTCTGATCCTTTGCTTATTTTTTAATGGGATTATTTTTCTTTTTATTGAATTTTTACAGTTATTTATAAACCCTGGATACTATAAGTCACTAGATGCATGATTTGCAAATATTTCTCTCATTCTGTGGATTGTTTTTTACTTTATCTATGGCGAAGCACAAGTTTTTAATTCTGATGATGTCTAATTATTTATTTGTTATCGTTCATCCTACCTAAAAAAAAAAAAAAAAAAAAAAAAGAAATGCCTGACCCAAGGTCACAAAGATTATGCCTATGTTTCTCCTAAGATTTTCCTAGTTTTGGCTTTTACGTTTAAGTCTGTGATTAATTTTGAGTTAATTTTTGTAGACAGTGTGAATTAGGAATCCGGCTTTATTTTTTGCATGTGGATATCCAGTTATCCTAGCACCATCTTTTAAAAAATGCCATTCCTTCGCACCCCATAAAACTTTTGTGCCACCCTTGTAGAAAATTAATCAATCGTAAATGTAAGGGTTTAATTCTGGAATCTCATTTCTACTCTCTTGATCTATGTGTCTATCTCCATGCCAGTACTATCCTGTTTTGAGTATTAGAGCTTTTTGTATTAAGTTTTGAAATTAGAAAGTGTTAGTTCTTCAACTTTGTTCTTCTAGTACAAAATCGTTTGAAATATTCTTGGTCCCTTGCACTTCCGCATGATTTTTTTGGATCAATTTCTGCAAAAAACAAACAAACAAATAAACAACAAAAAAAAACCCAAAAAACTAGCTGGGTTTTTATAGGAATTGTGGTGATTCTGTAGATCAATTTGAGAAATATTATCATCTTAAAAATAAATCTTCTGATTCATGATCATTGGATATTTTTCTATTTATTTATATCATCTTTAATTTCTTTCAACAGTTTTGCAGTTTTAAGTGTACATGTCTTACACTTTAGTTGATATATTTATTTCTAATTATTTTATTTTTCTTGATTCCATTATAAATGGAATTGTTCCTTTAATTTCATTTTCATAGGTATATCCAAAATCTAATAAATTAAACATAAATGACTTAGGCAATTGTCTTGCAAGAGAACAGGGCACATAGCTGATTTAATGTAAATTTGTATAATGCCGGGGAAATTTTTCTTTTTAAACTTCTACCATTGCACTCCTTTTGTAGTAAAAGACAATTAGGCAAGAACAACTGAAGAAGTTAAATTAGGAACATTTCTCTCATAGGCGGTAAAATACCAAATGTTTAAAGATGATGCAAAAAATCGTGATGGTTAAACTCTCTTCTCCCTTTATTTTAGGGGACATCTCTCTTTGGAAGCATGATTTCATATTAGACCCCCAAATGTATAATTTTTATTATAGGATTTCTAAATTATGAAAGAGATTTTTGAAAATCGAAGCAAATCTTATAGAAAATGTCAAAATAAATGTAACCTTGGAAATATAAATCAAGGCAGGTCTATGGATAGCATGTTTTGAAACATAATACATTCTTATTTATACAATGACCATTGATAGCATTCATTATAATAGTTATGTTTAATGACATTATTGCCCCCGAGATATATTTTATATATTCTACTGACAGAAGTATTATACCTTTCTTTATAACTTTAAAAGACTGGAACAGCCAACTCTAGTTTTCTTTTTTTTTTTTAATTGATAATTTAGCCTTAATACTTTTTAAACATTTGAATGAAAATGTAGCTGCAAATACGGCTTCTAGCAGTGCTTTGCCTTTTCTGGTCATTGCTTTACTTCCCTGTTTCCTTAAATTATGAAAGGACAGCCAGGTGTGTGCGGATATACAGCTGTGCTATTTCTTGAAACAGCTGGTGCCAACTTGTCAAAGGAAAAGCTCTTCTCTCCAAATGCGCACAAGCCCTGTGTGAGTAGATACAGTGTAAGCTGGGAGCTCCCCGTTACTGATTCTGCGCATTGATAGCCGAGCTGTTTAATACATCCATCCTCTCTGTAATGCCATTTTAAAACTCTTTGAGGATTAGGAAAGCTGTTTGTCTCAGAGGTATTCTTCCTAGAGCAAAGGCCAACTAGCACTGCAGTTGTGAGGGCTCTGACGGAAACCTAAGTGAGGAAAATGAAGCAGAGAAGCCAGCAGATATGTTCTAACCTGCCACAAATAATGATTTTTAAAAAGCCCCAGAAGAATGTGCTCTGCTACTTTACATAATGCTATAATGCATTAACTCATGTAATATGACTGGCGAAAGTTTATTTATTCATTTATTTCTGCCGCAGGCAAATAGCGGATAAATGCTTACAATAGCAGGTTAGCAGGTGTTTCAGCTACAGACATTAGTACCTCCTTGATGTACAGTTAAGTGTTCGCCTGCTTGCCTAGTTCCAGCCCATGAGGAAATTGTCAAAGCCTTTAGTGATTTGCAAAAATGAAAAGACCAAAATTTTATACCGTAGTGTTTACATCAATACAGGGTTTGGTACATTCATGCTTAGATAATTAGTTCACAATAGATTATGCCATATGCATAGTACACACACACTATACAGCAAGACCTTCTCAATCATCTTCCCTATCCGCTCATCTCTCTTTTATTTATTTGGAAAAAATATTCTGGGATGATGTTCAACTGCCTCATTAACTACACCCTGGGCTAATAAATTCTAGGGGCTTCTTCAGCGGTTCACTCTTCTGATTTTGTGTAATATACCTTCAGGCGATAGAATACATAGGTTTCTTTCCCTCCATGATACGTCGTCTTGTGTGCTTAGCAGCTCACTGAACTGAACTGATGTAAATGAGGCTTGAAATGTTAAACACAACTTGTAATATCAAAGGTTTTCATATCAAATAATTTTGTTCCTAGAAAATCCTAGGGAGATTAAGGATGCACATGGTGTCTAAAATGTCCACTGGTTATGTGAAATATCCAGCAGTAGATGGATAATTACCAGCTCACACTAGGAATACAAAGAAAACAGCCAGTTTATTCTGTCCATGTAAACAGACTGGGGAGTTTTTCTGGGAATTAGGTCCATATAAAACTTACTGAATACAGAACCAAAAATAACTGCAGACATCTGTCTGATAGAAGCTTTTATGATCGGGCCTTGAGGTAGTATTTTCCTTTATAACTACAGTTGCAACAATTTTGTAAGCCCAGCTGAGAAGCAAAATATGTAAGTCTGAGCTTTCAAACTAGCCTCTGTCAACTTATCTTAAAAATCCTGTGAAATAAGTTTTTCATAACCTGTAATGCCAAACTGATTTTCAGGGTATGTTTGTACTGCTGTTTTGCGCTCAGTGTGAGAGAATTCCTGACTCTGGGCACCAGGGGAAGTAGCGAGGCAACATGTCATCCTCACTGACTAGAAATGAAGGTTTCCTAAACCAAGATATTGGGGTTCCCCGGTTAGTGAGAGTCAAACTGGAATAATGCACCTGAAACTCACTGCCCAAGGAGGCCGTGCTGGAGACAAATGTGTAGTGTTAAGATAGAGAATAAGGATGGCTAGCCACCAGCAAAGCATGCAGCAAGCCTCAACTGGGGGCAGTTTTGCTCGGCAGGGAACATTTGGCAGTATCTGGAGACATTTTTGGTTTTGACAGCTAGCGGGTGGGGTGGGTGGGTGCTTTTGGCATCTAGTGGATAGACATCTCACAATACCTAGGACAGCCCAGATAACAAAGAAAGAATTTTCAAATGTCAGTACTGCTGAGTTTGGGAAACCGTGGTAAAGAGTATTAAGGCAACTACCTCGATGACTCAGAATGAATTGAGATTTGGGGCTGAGCTGTGCAAATAATTACCTTTAACTCTCCACTTGGCTTTGTCAGTCAACGGAGGGCTGGTCTGAGACCACAAATAAAGATGCTTTCGCTTGAGTCAATCAGTATAAACATCCAAAGGCTACGGAGGTTCCTTCAGAGTGCAGGCTGAGATCAGCCAATCAATTGTGTCTGGTTTTAATCCATCACGAGGGGCAATCACTCCCACAGGAACAGACACTACGAGGTGACATTTCCGAGGACTAACATTACAGCAAGGGACATGCTAATTCATTGGTGTTGTAACCTCATTTCTGCAAGTACCATTATTTAGTTAAAGTTTATAAAGTGTTGTGAAGATAGAAAATGCTATAGAAATGCTAAGTATCATTATTACCATCACTTTTCCGAGGAACTGCTTCTGTGAGTGATGTTGCATACAGTCCAAACACACACACAGACATCACTTCATTTCATACCCATTTGTAGTTTTGAGGAAAGGTTACCATAATCAGTAATTCACACTGTGCCATCTCCTCTGCACTGCAAGTTAAAACAAATTAAATAAAGCTTAATTGGAGAGTGTTTTATGTACTACCAAAATGTAGCTGATTGATATTCTAAGTAAATGCAGGTTAGGTACTGGAGAACGAATACTGAAAAGACTCCAGAATTATAAAATGAAGAATTTCCATGGTATTAAACATATGGATGAAACAGATAAAATTCTTCAGTATATTTTAATTGTTTTCAATTGTCTGGGTTTTTTTTTTGTTGTTGTTGTTGTTGTTTGGTGTTACATTTAAAACGTAATAAAATTTAACATTTTCCCATTTTTAGTGAATGTTTGCCATCCTAATATTTTCACATTACTAAAATGCCTTTTCGATTTTAATTGTGCAGAAAAGTCTCTTAATACACTATGTGAAAAAAAGTAAAAGAACAATTAATAATAAAATAAAAACCTTTTAAACAAGGCCTAGTAAAATGCTAACCATAGCATGATTACTTAATAGGTAACTGCTGATGTATTTGTAAATTATTTTAGATTTAATTTTGCAATAGTAGTTACTTTCTAAAATGGCAAGCTTGTCTTAGAATTTTGAGTCAGGCGGAAACTGTCAAACTGTCAATGGCTGTAGTAGTCACATTTTGACTGTCATGCCCAAGGCAGTAGGGAAGATATCAATAGAATATGGCACCACTAATGAGTCAATCATTACAAGAATACAGGCAGCCATGGTTTATGTTTGCATGTACATACAAACTGTGTTTTTCAATTAGCCCCTTTCATTTTTATAGAAATACACAGGAAAACCAGGTTTATCAATTTAATAAGTTCCTGCCACTTTTAGCCCACATCAAGTCAAATTTTGACCTGCTCCTTTCTGATTGTTTAAGATATCTTTTATACTCAGAGACAAGGAGATTTAAGTTGAAAATTTATAGCAGAAGGAAATGGATTTCTAAAAGAAAATAAAGAAAATGTCTTTTTTGTAAATGTTAAAACCACAGCGCCATTACATCCTTGCATTTCTCTGTTTGCTAATTTTTCGATTCAGAGCCAATGTAAGACACATCCTGGTGCTCATCATCTGCCTTCTCCCACCTTCCATGCGAGGTCACCCAACAGGCAAACAAAATATTATGTAGGGCACTAGCATCATTGCACAGTACACCATCTGAACAAAAAGAAAAAGAGGCAGGGGGTGGGGGTGGAAGAAGACGTTCTGATCTAGATTTTTGCAATCAAAAAAGCTGAAAAGCTATTTTAATTCCCACCTACATGTAAGTTTCATGTTTAGATTTCGCTCCCTCTTATTTTGAATTATGTATAGCTGTTGGCAACACAGTTATTCCCTTAGAACCACTAAGGTCTTAATCTGTTCCCGTCTTCACATTCCAACATTCGATATGGCCAAGAGAATGGGAGGGACAAAGTGACAAGTAGGTAGAGATGGAGATCAAAACTGGCGAGGGTGATTGAGACAGGAAGCACTAGACACAGAACGAACTAGGATTCGTCAACATCCACACTGGCCCTTTCGTAACTGGCTTAGTTCAATGAGCATAATGTTTTCAAGGTTCATCTATGTTGTAGCATGTGTCAGTACTGCAGTCCTTTCTATGGCTGAAAAATATTCTATGTATGAACATTCTACTTTTGATTCTCCATTAGTTAGTTGATGAACATTTGATCTGCTTCCACCTTTTAGCTATTAATGTATAATAGCTAATGCTGCTGTAAACATTCATGGACAGTTTTTATGGGCACCTATACCTAGGATTAGATATTTTTAAAGTATTAATTTAGGATTAATTTTTGTACCTCCACATTTCCTGAAACAACTTTATTTAAATTCTTCACAGGCACCTTCGATGTCAATCTTCAGCAGCAACGAGTCACTTTTTGACTTAGTTTTTCAGATGACATCACATTCACTTTATTCTAATTTCTTGGAAATAGAATATTTTTAAAATCTACATATGATGATCTCACTAGAGATTTTATCCAAATCCACAGGAATTCTTTTATATAACATTTGGACGCTTTGTTTGTTTGTTTTCTCATTTATAGGGAAAGTTCATACGTATGATCTCCAAGATGTAACCATTTATTCTCTTGCTATAGAAAGGAACTTTTCAAGGTTTTTATTTTTAGTGGCATCCAACACTTACAAATGTGAGGTCAGACCACAGAAACGCTTACTAATTTTGTGTTAAATTTATTTCCTTTATTTTCCTGGTTTCATCAGTCGATTTCTGTAAGAATAAAAGTTGCTTTGATTGAGAAAACTTCTGGATAGTGTGTTTTCCCCTACTTTTCCCACTTGCCATATCTCTGGCTGGGATGTTGTTTTCCCCAGTTAGCCATGTGGTCAGATCCCTCCCTCACTGAATTGTCGTTTTATTTCACATAGGTCATAATATCTAAAATTGAAACATTCCATTTCTGCTTTATTTGTCTCCTTAGCACTTGTGATTATTGAACACTGATATATTTTCTTATTTAGTTTGGTTTATTATTTCTCTCTCTTACTAGATTGTAAGCTCCACGAGAAGCAGGGATTTCTAGACGGTGCTCAGGGCCGAAAAGCGGCATCTAGAACAGTGCCTTGGACTTAATAGGCACTCAGTATTTGCTGAATGAGCAAAATAGTTGCTGAGTAAATTAGCCTACTGCTCGACAATAAAATAATTGAGAGAGCTCCCCATGACATGTAATGAATTGAACACGCTGACTCCGTCTTTGATAATGAATAATTTAGGGAAATAATATTCCTTTTATAATAGCTTTAAAGTCTATTATCTTATTTAACCTTTTATTATTGTAAAATGTTCATTACAGAGATCAAAATAAAAATGTAAAGCTCAATGACTTATCACAAAGTGAACGCGAATATAAGCCATAGAACATTGCCCGGAAGCCTCCTTTGTGCTCCCTCTCAGTCATAACACCTTCCCTCCCTGTTCAGATATTTTTGGTAATCATTTCCTTGCTTTTATTGGTTGTTTTCCCGCCCAGCATGCACTAAACACTATGATTTTGCCAGTTTTAATTTTTTTTACTAGTGAAATAAAGAATGCTTGTTTCATATCCATCTTATTGTACATAGCTGCAATGCACTTATTTCCATTAATATATTCTATCACATTGGGTGAATTTACCACAATTTATCCACTGTACTGCTGACTGACATTTATGTCGCTTCCAGTCTGAAATGATTATAAATAACAGATCTATGGACCTTCTTTTGCATACATCTGTATGTAGTTCAGTTGGGTATATTAGGTTGGCTATATTAGACTGGACTTTATAAAACTGTCATATGTAACATAAATATTGGCGGTATTATATGGTTCAAGCAAATATCTAAGAGCAAAATTTCTAATGGTATACATTTCTAACTTTTGTTTCCCAAAGGTGTGCCAACCTACTTGCCAGCACTTGGTATTGTTTTGTTTTTAACATGTTGTTTTGTTTTGTTTTTGTTTTTTAAGCCATTTTGCCGAGTATTGGTATCACACTGTCATTTTGATTTGTATAACCCTTATAACTAATAAGGCTGAACATAATTTACATGTGTATTAGGCATTTGGTTATCTTCTTTTATGAAGTGATTGTTCATCATATACTTATCCAGTTTTTTCTATTGTGCTATTTCTCTTTTTCTAACTGTTTTGGAGGAGTTTTTTGTATATTTCAGATATAGCCCTGTGTGTGTGATAAATATTGAAAATATATTCTCCCACTCTGTGGCTTGATTTTCACTCTATTAATCCTGTTCTTTAATATACCAAAGTTTGTAATGTAAATGCAGTATAATTACCAATGTTTCTTTATGTTTATGCCAATAATATCACTTTTTTTCTCCTATGCCAGATTTTATGTTCTAGAAACATTTTTTACCTTTCATAATTTAAGCTACAATTCACTTAGAATTAATTTTTGTGCACGATATGAGATAGGGACATTTTTTCTATGTGAATTTCAGGTTGAATCAGACATTTATTGAAAGGACTATACTTAACCCACTCTACTTTGTGGGTTAAGGACTGTACTTAACCCACTCTACATTGTCATAAATCAAAAGATGGGTGGGGCTTGTTTATGGAATTATTATTTTCAGTTTGTTTATGTTTACAGCAATATCATTCCGTCCTAATTATTATAGCTTTATAGTAAAGTCTGGATATTGGCTGGAATAAGTCCTCCAACTTTGTTTTTCCATTTCAGCTTATATTGGTTATTCTTAGCCCTTCACATTTCTATTTACATTTGCCATCAACTTGTCAAGCTAAGCTACACCAATCAAAGAAAAATTTAAAAACCTCTACTTAATTATTTAGGTCTTCTTTATCTTCTATCACTAATATTTTATAGTTTCATTTGTAGAGTTATGCACAGCTCTCATTAGATTTGTTCTTGGTTTGTTTTTCTGATGCTTTCATAAATGATGTGGCTTTATAAAATTTATTTTCTAAATGCTCAATATAATAAATACAGGCAGTTTTGTATACTGACCGTATTAGTTCCAACATTTTTATATGAAGCTTTTTTTTTTTTTTTTTTTTTACTTTTCATATATATAATCATGTTGTCTGCAAATAAACAGTTCTATTTCTTGGTTTCTAATCACTACATCATTATGTTTTATTTTCTTGATTTATTACATTGGCTACAACATTTAGTGTAGGTTGAACTAAAGTTATGTTATTGTTTAAATTAAAGTTAAGTTACATCGAACAGAAGTTATGTTATTACGGAAAATTTTCATGTACCAAATCTCGGAGGGAAAGCTTGCAATATTGTACATTAAATATGATGTTGGTTGTGACTTATGTATTTTTTATTTGTTTTTTAAGTAACTTATAAAATTAAGAAGTCCTCTTTTCTTCTTAGTTTGCTAAGCTCTTTCATCAATAAAGAATGTTATATTTTATTTAAAATTTTCTTCATCTCTTATGATCATTATATAAAGTATTCCTTTGTTCTGTTAGTGTGTTGTATTACACTGATTTTCAAGTATTAAACAAACCTTGCATTCATGGCACAAGCCTGTTCATGATTCATTATTCTTTTTTATATAGATGGATTTGGCTTGCTAATAATTTGTTCAGTATATTTTCATCTATGTTCATGAGCAATATTGGCTATTAATTTCCTTTTCTTATAATGACATTTTCAGGTTTTTGGTATCCAGGTTATTTATGCTAGACTCATAAAATGAGTGGGGATAGTATTTGCTCCTTTTTCTAAGGCTTGAAAAAGTCTGTGTTAGATTGGCATTATTTATTTCTGAGATATGTGCTAAAATTTCCTGGGGCTGACATTTTATATTTTGGAAGGTTTTAATTTATTAAATTTAACGAATTTAAATATTAATTTTTAAAATTAAGCATTGAAAATCTTTAGTAATTATAGGTTTGCTTAGAATTTTAATTTATTCTTATGTAATTATTTTGCAGTTTTATCTAATCTAAATATTTATGTTTATTGGCATAAAGTTATCATAATTTTTAATTATCTTTTCAGTATCTGTAGATATGTAGTATTAATTCCTTTTCCATTCCTGACATTGGTTATTTGTGCCTTTTTTCTTTTTCTTAGTTAGTCCTAACAGAAGCTTATTAATTTTATGAATATTTTTAAAGAAACAGCTGTTGGCATTGTTATTATCTATGTTTATTTTCTATTTCATTTGGTCTTGATATTATCTTTTTCTTTTCATTTTTCTACTTCATAGTCAATTTGTGGTTCTTTTCTAAATTTTAGAAAAGCTACTCTCAGCATGTTTTTCTTTCTAATAAATACATTTAATGGCATAAATTACCATCTAAGAAAGGTTTTTGCTGCAGCCCACACACATTTTTAGAGCATTTTCATTATTATTCATTTTAAAATACTTTAATTCTGTTACTGGTTTCTTCTTTGACCCAAATGTATCATTTATAAGAGTATTTTTAAATATCTATTGTATGTGAATATTTTCTATAATATTTTATAGTTAATTTCTTCGTGGTCAAAGAACACATTCTGCATGATTTCAGCCCTTTACTGAGACTTGCTTGATGACCTAACAAATGATTCAATTGTAAATATTCAACATGCATGGGAAACAACATGCATTTTAGAATTTTATTGGGAATAATATACTATATAATGTTCTTATTGATTTTTAATATTTACATTTAATATTTGTTTAAATATAAAATCATGCTGTTTGTACTATTATTTTATTTTCATTTGTCTTTTTCTTCCTCCTTCTTAATTTATTGATGATTTTTAAAGTTATTTCTGCTCTATTATTTGGGGAGCGACATCTTCTTTCACAATTCTCTTAGTGATTATCCTAGAAATTATTACTTGTATCTTGGCTTATCAAAGTCTAATATTCATTGGTTGTTGCTTTCTTCTTTAACTTCATTTACTATGTAACACAATTTTATTTTATGTATGTATGTCTATATAAACTCAATGAGGCATGACACATTATCATTTTATTTTTAGTATATACCATTTTATTATTCCATAGTCTTTGTATTATTGTAAAGTCAATATCCATTTTAATGTACCTGCATTTAGCATTTTATTGCTCTTATTCTTGCCTACAGCTCTGATCTCTCCAGGAGTTTTTTTTAGTTGACCTAAAGAATACACTTTAATATTTCCTTTAGCGGGGTAATGTTACTAACTAATTTCCTCAATTTTTATTGTCTGAAAATATCTATTTATGTTCTACAATCTTGAAGAATATATACATATTTTTGATTTTCTAAAACTCTAATTTGATAATTATTTTCTCCTGACACTTTAAAGTTTATCTTCTAACTGTGTTATAACGTTGTGAAGTCAGCTGTGAGTCTTATGTTTGCTTCTTTAAAGGTAATCTGACATTATGGTGGTTGCTTTAATTTTCTTCTCAGTCTACAGTTTGAAACAGATTTATATTATGTGACTAAGCATGGATTACTTTTTTATATATTTCGCTTGAAGTTCATAGGGACTTTTAATCTGAGGCTTGATGTCTTTTCTTCAGTTCTGAGAAGTTCTCAGTCACTATCTCTTTAGATACTGCTTCTCTCTCAATTCTCTTTTGTTGTATAGACTCAAATTGCATGTATCGTAGACCTTCTAATGACATTCTTTCAATCATCTATACTTTCTTGTAATTTTCCATATTTTTGTCACTCAATGGTTTATCCTAGACATTTTCTTATCTTCCAGTTCACTAAGTCTCTTTTTGCCTGTGTCTAATCTGCTGAGAAAGTTACCAACTCAGTATTTAAATTTGGTTACGGCATTTTTTTCAGTTCTCAAATCTTTGTTTCTCCTCTTATTTCAATTTTCCCCATAATTGTTATTTTAATTTCCTTGATCATAGCAAGCATGGCTATTTTAAAATCCATATCCCATAACTTCAATATCTGAAGCCTCAGTGAATCTATTTTTATTCTCAGTTGTTTGTACTGGTTTTTTATGTTGTAAGTGCTAGTTTTTATTTATGCTATAATTTTGTGTGCTGCTTTCTAAAAATGTTTACTAAACATTTTATTAAAACATATATATTCATATATATAGTAATAACTTCAATATTAGAATAATGTTACTTTCTCTTAATAAAAAAAAAAATGTTTGCTTCTAAAGATGCTCAGGAGAGCTGTTAATCTATAATCCCTCAATCTAGTTTCAGGTTCAGGTTAGTTTGAGGCTGATGGGCAGTCCCTGTGAGAATTTATCAAATTTATGCTATTCTAAAGATCCACAAACCAAAGTTTAACAATGATCCTCTTCTCTTCTACTTGTAGACCTTGCACTTCTTATATATTAGGTCCATGAGCTATTTTAAAGTGCTTCATAATCTTTAGTGTCTCAGGTGATCAGCTCAGGGATCAGAAAATACCCCAAGGGAAATACAGACCTAAGAATGGGACCTTTTCTTGAGACCTCCACCATATTCTAGGTCCTGGCCTGATAATATTTGTCTTCAGTAGCTTCAGAAATTGGCATACTTTCGATTTTATCTAGATTTTCTAGCTACCTTCATAGGAAAGGTTGGTCTGAATTACTTAGTGACTTATTAGAAACTGAGGTACTAATAATCTTAACAGTATAAAACAATATAATTTTTTATAATAATGTAAAATTTTATATCATTTAGGTCACAAAGTAAAATGTTTAGAATTTAATTTTCTTTAGTAAAGAAAGTTGATAAAAATAATGTTACATATTACGAAATGATCATAGTATGAGAAAAAGTGAAGAAAATTCTAATATAGCATTAATATTACCAAAATCGATAGACAAAATAGCTAATGTTAATAAACAACATAGAAAACCAATATTTATTTACACATATGGTCCAGACTGTGTGTGTATATATGTATATTAAAGTATATTGTAATATATAAAATATAATGTATTAGAAGTACACATATATTTCATTATCTAGAAAAATATATATTATATAGTAAACCTGGAGTCAAATAATAGGGTTTATTTGTATATATATATTATTATATATGTATATATTCCATATGATCCTATTATTTGATTCTAAGTTTAAAAACAGATGTTGAAAGGTGAATGGACCCACCATGCACAATACTGATTACATTTTCAATAGTTTTTGTTTTTTTCTGTTATGTTAAAACAGCAAGCAATTCATTACTTCTATCCACAATTAAAATGTAACTATTTCTAAGGTAAATGGCAAATAGTTACATACTAATTATTTGAAAAATAGAATTCTAAGAGACTTTTTCATTTTTCTCCCTCATACCAGTGTCCCAACCCAATCCTTCCAAATATTACTAAAAACAAAGACTATTTTCTAGTCTCTGGTTAAAAACTTACATACGTTAATGGAAAATGGAATCGAGGCAGGAGTGGAATGATGCAGGACAAGACTCAGAAATCATGAGTTTTGTATTTCTAGTGACAACAATTGAGTATTAGGTTGAAAGCTAATTTAAACACATGTAGTTTGTTTGAGTTGAAATAACCCTTTAGAAGGAGGTATTCCAAAGAGATTCATGAGACTAAGAAATGAGTTCGTCTTTAAGGCTTTATAGAAACCTATTTTCTCCTCCATTACTTATGAGCTGTGTAATCTATTAATCTACAAATTTCTTATCTGTTTATCTGTCTATAAAGTAAAGATAACAACAATTCTAACTCTTGGTGTTGTTGTGAGGCTTGACTCAATATATATGAAAACAGAACAATGAAGAGAACATAGCACACGCACAGTACATGTTATATATCATCATTGTCATCATCGCCATCACTAAAAGTCAGACAACTTGAAAATTTCATTATAACTGCAGAACATTTTAGAAGGTAAGAAACATCAGTGAATTCTATTTTACATGAATAACATACAACATATGAACTCAGGAAAAAAAATAGATATCAAGTCTCCTTCCATTTTGAAGAAGTAATTTTTGTCATCTCTACAAACATCCTTTGAAACAAGCTAGAGATGCTATGCTACACTTCTCACTCACCACGGAATCTGCTAGCTTCACAAGGATTTACACCCTGAGTTACACCCTGGATAGGATTTGTTTCGATCTTCTCTACGTGACTAGTCTTGAAAGATGAGCAGCAATGATGTTTTAAATATCTATAGTCTAGCCTATAAACACAATTTGTACTATATTTAGGGTAGAAAGTCATATTCTAAGGTAATGAATATGACTGAGGAGTAAATGACTTGAAATGAATTTTGGATCACACCTTGCTTAGAAATTGGGTACTCCCTACATAAGTATAAATTTAAATTGATTTCCTTTTCATATTTAGTAGCTTCCTTCTTGCCTAAAGAAGCACAGTCTAATTTATCTTATGGACTCAACATGTCATCGTTGTTAGAGAAGGTAACTGACAAATATTTTCCACAAAGGGTCAGAGAGACAAACATGCTAACTTTTGCAAGCCATATGGTTGCATGGCAACTATTCAACTCTGGTGTTGAAGTGCAAGTGTGGCCATAAGCAATGTGTAAACACATGGGCACTGCAGCATCACAATACAATTTTACTGAGAAATACAGGTGTGTGGCAGGTTTTCACCTGTGGGCCATAGATTGCCAATCCCTGAAAAGGAACCTAAGTTTGAAGCTTTTCCGGCACAGCCTGAACACTGCTTTGGTTTCGACATTTCTCTGATTTCCAACTATAACACGGGAAAACGGACATTTATTTCATCTACATGAAGTGACGCCTGTATCTCTGTCACTCCTACAAGAGAAATATCTTCATTTCAGTTAACCACAGTTTGAAATCTTCATGTGGCTTTCTTTTATAGCTAGCACTGTGACGTGTTTATTATTTATTTAAAGAATGCAATCTTATGACAAAAGAATGTATGCATTATTCAAACTCATAATAACTTTTTTTAAGTCTCTGGTATATAAAGATACCTTGAGTGTAAGTGTATTTGAAAAGAATTCTTCCTCCCACATTGTTACGCAGACATCCTTGAGCTGTAACAGGGTTTGCACATCTGATTCTTTTCAGTATTTTTCTCACCAACACTTTAATAACAGATACTCTGTTATTTTAAAGATAATTTGAAAACTACCACACTTCATATTGTAGGGACGACAATTTGACATTATCGAGACTATAAAGCTATTTTATCAAGAAGGAGAGAAAGCACTACTTGTGTTTTTTTTTTTTCTTTCTTTCCTTTTCCTTTTCAAGACACAGAGGAAGTCTTGAAAAATTGAGAATATCTTTTCAGCTTGGTTCTTGAACATGGGGATTTTTTTCTTGATATGATTTCACAGCATTTGACGGTACTTAGGTTGGGATGTTTTACTTAATGGTTAGGACAAAGGACAAAGTCAAAATCCTAAGCATAATTTAGATTTTGACACTGACTTCTCATTCTGGACAGGAAAAAAAATGAACTTTCTCTTTAACTTGTATTTACCTATCTTGTTGCAATATAATAATTAATTAATGGTGTTAGTAACACATTTGGAAGATAAGAACGCCTTATAAGTGCTAGATATCATTAAAGATGTCCATTTGGAATGAATGATTCTTGCCATAATACTTTTAGAAAGCATATTGCCTTGCATTTAAAACCCTAATTTAATTTTCAGTGAAATGTTATTGCTTTTTTGTTAAATAGATTGAATAACCATAAAGCTTTTGATCAAATAAATGCTGCCATGGATGGATTATTGTCACATTTTGGTTGCAACATACATTAGATATTGATCTTCATGATGTTTTATTCATATGAGAAATTATATCAATATAAGCCATTTGGACAGATGGAAAGCCATATACTTAAATACAGAATGTAACTACCTGTCCTTGTTACCTTAATTTCCCCAATGCATTAAAGCGCCATTTTTATTACTAACTCCAAGAACTAATGAGCTTGATGCTAGTTTACAGTGACTTTCCAGTGACATTTTCTGTACCTGCAGATTAACCTTATGGGTACACAGATCCATCCACCTTATCTCCCCTGGATCTTTACATGAAACCTGCTTTGACATTAAGTAATAGCTGACCAGATGTAATGATTTTCAAGTAAAATGCTATTGGTGAACAAAACTGCATAGATTGCCTCAACTTTGTGAGTAGTGCTAGAACAAACATTACTAATATAATTAATGGAAGGATGGAGGGTCGTTTTACTACCTTTCTTTCAGATAAATCTTGTCTCATATTTGTTAAAATAAAGATGTTTGAATTGGTATGTTGTAACCGACTCACTTATTTTAATATCCAGAATGATCAATTCTCTATGAATTTAACTAATTTTAGTCTGTGTTTGTTCAATCACCTAAAAATAAGTGGCGAAAATTGATATTACTCTCCTTGACCCCCTAATAAAAGTATTGAGCAAAATTGATACTACTTCCTTTGACCCCCTAATAAAGTATTGAGCACAAATTGCTCCTTTGGGTTTGGTAGCATTCTGCTTGTAATATTGTTTTTAAATCCTGTCTTGATCTATGTTTGAGGCCCTGGTTAGAGGCTGGTCAGTTCTTCTTCTTGAACAGCTAAGTCCACACCACAACACCTCCCTTATCAGACTCTCATACTCTCCTGGCCTCTAAGCACCCACCCTAATGACCCCAGTGCCAGGTATCAGACAACCAAGGACAATTCCTATGCCCCAGAGCCTGCTGAAATTATTCAAACTAGCTAATGCTAGGCCTGCTCTCCCTGCTCTGCCATTCTTTCCCTAGGAAGCCACGATAAAGGTGCTTGCCCACAGTCACCCGCTTCCTCCGCTTTGTGATAGACCCTAGCGATCCCCATGTGCCGCCCACCGCCCCCAGGTGTGACCTGTATGCTCAGACTTGGGAACTGTGAGTAGAATGATCTATCTTTTCAGAGGCGGTCATATTCTGATCTATTTCCTCTTTCTCAAAGCTCTTTCTCTCCTGTTTTCCAGATATACTTACATCTCCCCTCTCCCGATAGAAGTTTTTCTTGCTGTTTCCTTAAGTTATTATCCAATCTGTCTTTTCATCTCTTTTACTCTTACTTGCCAAAAACTTTAAATATTTTTAAATGTAAAATTCAGAATTATATCACAAAAAAACAATATACAAGTTTGGAACAACTGAGATAAAGTGAATATTAATATTTATCAAGCTTATTTGAAAGTATTTTATAACAGAAACTAATAAATTGGAGCACTAAAAAGTCCACTGTACAAACTACCTCTTACTCTCTCCCCAGTGATGCTCTCGAGACAACATTGCCATTGCATTCATTTTTTGTATTTCTTATTTTTTGTCCTTTATACAAATTAAATATATATACTATTTTTTTGTGTGTCTTTAAAGCAAATCAAATAGGATTACATATCGTATACATTCAACTTGTTTTCATTTCATGTTGGGTTTTAAAAATTAATTCATGTTAATACATGTAGTTCTGGTTTATTAATTTTAACTATTGTATCAAACTGTACTGTATGAATAAACCACAGTTTGTTTATCTCTTTTCCTATTGAAGGATTTATACTGTTTCCCCTTTTCTACTGTTACAAACGGTGTTGCCAACAACTCTTTAGCCATGTGGGTGAGTTTTGGGGGGGAATTCATATAGAAGTGAAGGTGCTAGATTGCAAAGTATGGATAATTATTCAGTATTACTAAACTGGACTTTGGAATGTTTGTTTGAATTTACATTCAAACCAGACATTGTATCACTGCTTGTTTCCACAAACCCTCACCGACACTGTGTGTTATCAGACTTAATTTGTTTTGCCAGCCAGATCAGAATGAAATGCTATCTTGATTTAGTTTTTCATTTTATTGATTATGACTAGGTTGAGCAGTTATCCTGTGTTGATTGGTCATCTGAGCATTCTACTCAATGATTTGTCTGTTTATATCATTTGCCCACTTTGTATTTTCTTTTTTATTATTGATTTTCATTCATTCATGTAGCCATTCACTTATTTAACAGTACTTATTGACCATCCACTGTTTCTAGGCACTCCTTTAGATGCTGGAGAAACATCAGTGAACAAAACAAAAGCAGCTGCCCTTGCTCTTATGGAACTCATGTTTCTGAAGTGGTATAGATAGAAAACTTGAAAAATAAGTAAAATATATAGGGTTTTGGTTTTGCAAGGTGATATGTAAAATGATAAAATCAGAGCACAGTAAAGGGAACTATGCGAGTTGCAGTATGAAATACTGTGGTTGGAGGACTCCTTATTGAGGAGAGATTCGCACAACATTAAAATTGCCAAGGGAGTTAGCCAAATAGTTACTCACAGAAAAAAAAAAAAGCATCTTAGAGACAAAGAAAACAGCTAGAACAAGACCGTTAAGGTAGGAGCATGCCTGCCATGTATTAAGAAGAGAGAAGAGATTAGTGTGCGGCTGGACCAGAGTGAGCAATGGAAGAAGTTGGAGTGGAGAGAGCCGTTTCAGGGTTCAGAGCTGTGATCTGACCCAAGGTTTTAAAGGATCATGTGGCTGCTGTGTAAGAATGAAACAGAAGCAGGGAGACCAATTAGGAAGCTATTGTGAAACTCGCATGAGACGATGATGGATTGAGCTAGAATGGTAGTCATGTATGTGATGAAAAATGGTCAGATTCTGGACATATTTTAAAAAACAGAGATGGATTAGATGTAGCGTATAAAAGAAAAGAGGAGTCAAGATTTGCTCTAGGCTAGAGTTTGCCTTGAGACTCTGAAAGGATGGAGGTGCATCAGCTGAGATGGGAAAGGCTGGGGATGACTCACATGGTGAGATACCTATTAGTCATCAAAGGCATAGTTGGCATGAAGCTGGATAAAATCAGCAAGGGACTTTACAGCAAGAAAAGAGGACTGAGGACCAGGCCTCTGTGCTAGTCTAACATTAAGTATGGTAGGACTTCTTAAGATATTTGGGAGAACAGCCCTTTGAGAATTATATGGGTGGCACAATTCTCTGAAATTTCCCTTTTCATTTTGTTCCTGGTATATTTTATAATACGGAAGTTTTAAATTTTAATAGAATTTATAAATCTTTTTTATCATCTGAATTTGGGGGGTTTTATAATATTTTTCACAAAATTTAAGCCATCTTTGTTGCATTTATTCCTAGGTACCTCATGGATTTATATGCTATCTTTTCTAGAATTATGTTTTTAATTGTTGTTGGTGTTTAGAAATATTATTAGGTTTTTCACATAGCTCTTTTAGGTTCTATTAATTTGTCTTTAGATTTGCTTACATATAATCAATGTATTGTTTCTTCCTTTCAATTCTCTCTATATATTTTAAAAATCTTTTTGCACTAGTTAGGATCATTATACAATGTGGAACAGAAAAGAGGACAAAGGACAATTTTCGTCCTTGACTTTAAAATAAATATTTCTACTGTTTATTAAGATGTTGGCTATAATTTTTTGGTAGATACCATAATCATATTAAGGATACCTTTTTAGATTCTACTTTCTTTCTTCTTCTTTTTTTTTTAATCAGCAATTGGTGTTTGATTTTATCAAATTATTTTATTTTGTATACTTTGATATGAGCATCTAATCCTTCCTCCTTTAACCTGTTAGCATATTTAATTACATGAATAGTTTTTCTAACACTAAACCATCTAGGTATTCTTGAGGGAAATCCTATTTGGTCACAGAGTATTTCTCAAATATTTCTTTATTTGATATTCTAATATTCTATCTAGAATATTAATTTTCTATCCTAATATTCTATCTAGAATTTCTGCATATAGTTTTAACTAAGGCTATAATTTTCCCTTCTAATAGTTTCTTATTCTGTTTGGGTATTGAGGTTATATTACTTTTAAATTAAAGTTGCAAAATAGTCATCTTTTTATTTCTTCTTGAACAGTATGCAAAAGCCAAATATTTCATGCTTGTAGAGGTTTGGTTAAAGTTACCTTAAAAATGATCGGGACTCATTAAGATCCAGTTTATTTTCCTGTATTTTTTATATTTCTACTGTGTACGTGCTGAACCATTGCAAGAGCCTCTAACTGCTCTCTTAACATCCCCCACGGCCAGGGTAATCTTCGTAAATTTTAAATCAGATCTTGTCACCCTCTGATGGTTTCCTGTGGTCTACCAAGGCCCTGAGTGATCAGGCCCTGCTTGCCTTCCTGGCCTCATTCGCCACTAGTCTGTCCCTAACCCAATATGGTTCCTGATCGGTAGCTATCATTCTGTTCTTCAGCCGCACTAAGTTCACTCCCACTTCAGGGCCCTTGCACGTGGCTGTACCTCTGCTCGCAATGCTCTTCCCTGACATCTGAGTTTGGCTGGCTTACTCACATCATTCATATCTCAGTTCAAACATCACCTTTCAAAACAGCTTAACCCAACTTCTTTAAGTAAAAGGTCGACCCTGCCTCTAGTTCTTTTCTACCCATTACATTTTTTAACAATTACCAACATCTAAATTCATTTTTTTCAAACAAATACCAATATCTAAACTTACCATTTGTGTGTGTGTTAGTTCACTGTGTTTCTATCCCTTAACAAAAACATAACCTCCATGAAGATAGGAAATATTGTTCTACTCTCCATTAAATGTGTCCAAGTCCTAGAACAGTATGAGTATCTGTTACATGGACTCTCAAAAATATTTACTGAATAAATCGATTAGTAGAAAGGATCAATCTCCCTCTTCACAGATACTAAAGACCACAGAATCCTAACCTGCAGTATCCTCACCAATCATTCATTCAACATATATATATTAATCACCTACTTTGATCAACCACTTTCCAGCACACCAGCTAGACGGGGGTGACAAAACAAAGCCCCTGCTCTTAACAAGCTTATACGACAGGGGTGGACCACAGTAAACATACAAACAAGTAAATATTTATTATATCTTGTGGTATTCTTGTAAACAAGATCTCCATAAAATAAAAGCTCTGATTATCAGTATCTGCCAATTTCCATGATGTAAATATCCCCGCCATGGTCAATTTCAAGCTTTCAATGTTTTAGCAATCGCCTACTCAAATTCTTGAAAACTTAATAACTGGCTCTCATGAGCAGGAATTAATATGTCAGACAGTGTTAAGTGATAGGGAGAAATACAAAGCAGGGGTGGATGTGAGGGAATTCTGAGGGGAGCAATATTAATTTATACAGAGTTATGAAGTGACATTTGAATAGAGACATGAAGGAAATGGGAGACCACCCCTGTGAGTGTCTGGAGGAAGAGCATTTGAAACAGAAGGAAAAGCAAATGCAAAGGTCTGAGCTCAGGAGCATGCCCGAAACAGCGGGAAGGATGGTGCGACTGTGGCAGAGTGAGCAAGTGGAGAGGAGAGGTGAGGTCAGACGAAATTAGCCAGCCTTACAGCCCATTCCACTGTTACTCTGAACGAGATGGGACACCTCTGGATTGGAGTAGGGAAATAACAAGATTAATATTGTAGTCATTCTAAATTATTAAAAACTTTTGTCATGTTCTGCCTCCAAAATAAATAATAAATCCAAAATATGGTATAGAAATCCTACTTAAGTCATTATCAACTCAAGTGTCTATGCGGCAAAATCTTTTCATCAACCTGCAGTGGGATTTTTCCTTTATGTATGTCCGTTACAGATGTGTAAGCAGCAAATCTGTGGCTAACCCGACATACTTGCTTATAGTTTTACCAGCAGCTTGCAAACCTGGCAAACACAAACGTCTATTTGACAATTGTTGGCCTGCACACAGGGTAAACATCAACCCATTATGTCTTACTACAAATTTCCTTGGGAGATTCTTTTATGATCCTAGTTTTGGTTTCTAAAAGGACATCCTTGTACGAGCTTAGCAACAGCATAAAGAATAATCACAGATTTTGCAGAAAACTGATTTTTAACGTTAAGACGAGTTTAATATGAGTGATTTTTTGTGCTAATAGCTTTTTTAAAGTGCCACTTAACTACATATTATAGCTAAAGAAGAATGTGGGTAATGCTGCAAGAAATAATTCTGCATTCCGTATCCATAAAACTCAGATCTTGGTTTGTGAATTGCACTGAGGTCTACATATGAGATAGTTAGTATCCAGTTAGTCTTCTTACAAATGCACACCCTGACAAAAAGAGGGCTCTCTAAGAGAGTGTGAATGGTTCTGTACAAACTCATAAGAAGCATTAGGAGAAAAAAATAAAGAGTAAAACAGTTGCCTCTTACTGAGCACTTACTATTTGCCAGGCACAATGCTAAGCACTTTGCTTATATTAAATCCATCATTTTTTTTTTTTTTGATCTAAGTACTATATACAGATCAGGTTCAAAAAATTTGTGTCACACAAAGTCATGTAAGTTAAGTGACCGTCCTGCCATGATTCGCTGCCTACAGTTAGTCAGAAGTAACATCACCACATATAAATAACAACTAATACCCTCCACAATTTTTCCCCTTTAAAATTTTACAAATTACCCTAAAAGTTACTAGAGGTTATGAAAGCTATATCTATCTACACAGCAGAATTTTACTTTCCTATCTATCATGAACTACTTAAAGTCCTTGAGTGGGCATTTCCCCGAAGGATACTCCATGGCCCACTAATTCCATGGACTTTTTATGGTGTCTTGTGGTTGAGTTAGTTTGGGATACACTAGGTAAACAAAGTTATGTAGGTTGTTGTAGTTTGTTTTTTAGGGACCTCTTGGACTCTTTAATAATGGTATTTATAAATTTCTAAGAC
>NW_011888811.1:2683181-2714054 GCF_000151845.1 Pteropus vampyrus
CTCCATAAAATAAAAGCTCTGATTATCAGTATCTGCCAATTTCCATGATGTAAATATCCCCGCCATGGTCAATTTCAAGCTTTCAATGTTTTAGCAATCGCCTACTCAAATTCTTGAAAACTTAATAACTGGCTCTCATGAGCAGGAATTAATATGTCAGACAGTGTTAAGTGATAGGGAGAAATACAAAGCAGGGGTGGATGTGAGGGAATTCTGAGGGGAGCAATATTAATTTATACAGAGTTATGAAGTGACATTTGAATAGAGACATGAAGGAAATGGGAGACCACCCCTGTGAGTGTCTGGAGGAAGAGCATTTGAAACAGAAGGAAAAGCAAATGCAAAGGTCTGAGCTCAGGAGCATGCCCGAAACAGCGGGAAGGATGGTGCGACTGTGGCAGAGTGAGCAAGTGGAGAGGAGAGGTGAGGTCAGACGAAATTAGCCAGCCTTACAGCCCATTCCACTGTTACTCTGAACGAGATGGGACACCTCTGGATTGGAGTAGGGAAATAACAAGATTAATATTGTAGTCATTCTAAATTATTAAAAACTTTTGTCATGTTCTGCCTCCAAAATAAATAATAAATCCAAAATATGGTATAGAAATCCTACTTAAGTCATTATCAACTCAAGTGTCTATGCGGCAAAATCTTTTCATCAACCTGCAGTGGGATTTTTCCTTTATGTATGTCCGTTACAGATGTGTAAGCAGCAAATCTGTGGCTAACCCGACATACTTGCTTATAGTTTTACCAGCAGCTTGCAAACCTGGCAAACACAAACGTCTATTTGACAATTGTTGGCCTGCACACAGGGTAAACATCAACCCATTATGTCTTACTACAAATTTCCTTGGGAGATTCTTTTATGATCCTAGTTTTGGTTTCTAAAAGGACATCCTTGTACGAGCTTAGCAACAGCATAAAGAATAATCACAGATTTTGCAGAAAACTGATTTTTAACGTTAAGACGAGTTTAATATGAGTGATTTTTTGTGCTAATAGCTTTTTTAAAGTGCCACTTAACTACATATTATAGCTAAAGAAGAATGTGGGTAATGCTGCAAGAAATAATTCTGCATTCCGTATCCATAAAACTCAGATCTTGGTTTGTGAATTGCACTGAGGTCTACATATGAGATAGTTAGTATCCAGTTAGTCTTCTTACAAATGCACACCCTGACAAAAAGAGGGCTCTCTAAGAGAGTGTGAATGGTTCTGTACAAACTCATAAGAAGCATTAGGAGAAAAAAATAAAGAGTAAAACAGTTGCCTCTTACTGAGCACTTACTATTTGCCAGGCACAATGCTAAGCACTTTGCTTATATTAAATCCATCATTTTTTTTTTTTTTGATCTAAGTACTATATACAGATCAGGTTCAAAAAATTTGTGTCACACAAAGTCATGTAAGTTAAGTGACCGTCCTGCCATGATTCGCTGCCTACAGTTAGTCAGAAGTAACATCACCACATATAAATAACAACTAATACCCTCCACAATTTTTCCCCTTTAAAATTTTACAAATTACCCTAAAAGTTACTAGAGGTTATGAAAGCTATATCTACACAGCAGAATTTTACTTTCCTATCTATCATGAACTACTTAAAGTCCTTGAGTGGGCATTTCCCCGAAGGATACTCCATGGCCCACTAATTCCATGGACTTTTTATGGTGTCTTGTGGTTGAGTTAGTTTGGGATACACTAGGTAAACAAAGTTATGTAGGTTGTTGTAGTTTGTTTTTTAGGGACCTCTTGGACTCTTTAATAATGGTATTTATAAATTTCTAAGACGTCAGATAATTTATTTTATTTCCAGAACATATCTGATCAGAGTATTTTCTTCCTGCATAGTAATCCATGGAATGAGTGTTTTGCAAGAGCATTTTTTGGAGAGAAACGTTCTCTAACCCTTAAGTTCAGGTTTATAATACAACTAGAAGCATCACCTCTTCAGGAGAGTGCCTGTCCAAGAATTCAGTATAATTTCTGAAAAGGATGATTCAGAGCCAAACACTTGTTTCTGTTTTAAAGACTGTGGCACTCATTCAGCTTCTGATAGCGATTGTAGATCTTGCTAAAATCAAAGAAGAGAATCCTATTCCTTGAAGATAATTCTTATCGCATTCTTAGAAACCACAGGGGTGTTTTCTTTGTAAGATACTGAACAGTACCCCCAAACAAGCTTACTTGGTTATAGACACTAACTGGAGACAAAAATCTGGGTCCTTCCACATGACATTCTCCAATTTGTGTGTGTGTGTGTGTGTGTGTGTGTGTGTGTGTGTGTGTGTGTTTCTGGCAAACACCTGGGGGCGAGTTTTGGTCTTATCAAAATAGCATTATTATCAGACCTTACTCATCTAATCAGCCTAATTTTCTCAGGAGATACAGAAAAAGGGAAGGGAGAAAATCTCTGACTGAAGAATGACTCACTGGGTGCATTTCTTCTTGCCCTTGGATAAACTTCCTTAGAGCTGTGGATGAGAGAATCAAATCCATCATGTTCAAAATGAGGAAGGCGTTATATAGAGAGTAAGTAGGCTTTAAAGATGACAAGGGTTGAAGTCAATCACAGCTCTTCACTAACTTCCAAGTTGAGTGGCCATTGTTTTGCAGTATGGTTCTGATTTTTTTTTTTTTTGACCAGTCAAGCATTTATCTAGCAAATAATTATTGACTGCCTTTTATATTTTTAGACCCTGTTCTCATTCCAAGTCCATGATAAAGAACAAGGCAGCTAAGTCTTTGAGCCTCACTTTTTAAATCTATAAATTGGGAATTAATATGATTGGTACTGAGAATTAAATGCAATGATGTATTTAAGTATCTAATATAGTGTCTGGCACATAACAGGGGCTTCATAAATCATTGTGATCATAAAAGCAAAGATGAGGATCATTCTTATAGATTTATAGCCCACTACATAATCAAGAATACTCCTTTGCACAGGAGAAAAAAAGGAACTGCTTAAATTGTGTATTTTTTTCCCCTACTAAATAGCTATAATTTCCAAAGTATTTAATCTTTGAAGTAAAGATAATACAAGATGTTTTTGAGAAAAGATGCTGTCTTCAAGGGCCACATTTACTGTGAATGTGCTAATGCATACTGGTTTATCAGATTAGTTAACAAATTACCTGGCAGGCGCCTGAGAGTCAGAAGTTGAAAGGTGAATTTTATTAGAAGACATCACAAAAGATATTAGGCAAAGGGGCTATCATGAAAGCTACGACGGTAGAAAAATAGAAGATTCTCAAAAACAAGGAAACAGAAGTTCTAAAAGAGAAGAAGGAAAGGATACCTACTAAAATTCCGAAAAGAGCTTCCAGGAGATTGAAAGTACAATTTCTATTGAAAGTACAGTTTCCAAAACCTACATAAGCAAGAAGATCCTGAATGGCTCTCTTGTCTTACATTGTTCTTTGTTCATTACACTTTAGTCACACAGATCATCTTTCTGTCCATCAAACTCCAAGTACACTCCTGGTCTCAGTTTCACGGCCTTGGGGTTTTGCATTTGCCAAAATCCTCCTAGTTGTAATGGTGTTCCCCCAAATTTTCACATAGTTGGTTCAACAATCTAAGCATAAATTTTAAAGATGTCTTCCCTGCTACCAGACCCAAGATAGCCCTGGCTAGTCTTCAATGTGTTATTGGAATTTATTATTGGCATTGCATTTACTGTTATGCAAATTTTTCTTTTTGTATTAATGTTCAGCTTTTTTTAAAAAATCATCTGACTCTACCCTAGGTGCTAGAGTATAAGTTCCATATACAGAGTGTGGTAGACTGCCTTTTTCACTGCTGGATCTCTAACACTGAGAATTAAGTGCCATCTAGTAGACCCTCAATGAAAAAAAAAAAAAAAAAGTCGAATGAATAAATGATTGAATACCGGCATAAATAAAATTCTTCAAAAGGATGTTCAGAAATGACAGAGAATAACTTCACCAAATTGACAATTTTGCCTAAGGCCAAAGCTGAACACAACATTAATAACATTCATTGATATTTTCTGGACTAATTTTGACATCTCTAATGAAAGAATTATTCCTTCATGCATGCAATTCTGGGAAATCGGTTATTATTCTAATCAATGTCTTGCTAATTTGAGCAGTGGTTATTTTAAATCACCATAAAGGTGTGTTTGACCGTGTGTCACAGGCAGGATTTTCTATCTTTACATTTCTAATTATTATAAGAGGTGACTTTTCAATTTATGCTTAATAATTATGCAGCTATTTGTTTATTATGTACTATGAAGAAGAACAATAACAGCTTTTATGCAAACAGATGCTCTGGAAAGTATCGTTACCTTTATACTGTTCCTAAAAAAATAACCAAATAATTACTTATCTTGTCTCATTTTCTTAGTGACAAATTTCATTAGTTTAAGACTTTCTTTATAATCTGCATTTGCTATCATATTACTTTTAAGAACATCAAACTTCTGCTGACCCACAAATAAGACACTCGATGCCAGTAGGTCAAACACAAGTTTTTATCCAGAGCTCAAAAATATCTTGTGCTACAAACAGAATGGCAATTATTCATGCAAAAAACGTATTGCTCCCTCAAGGCTTTTCAGAAATCTTGATTATTTAATCAGTGTTCTTGATTTGTAAGGCTAGGTAGTTGATGGCTCCCCAAATGTGTCACATTGGACATTATCCAGATGGAGTGCCAGTTTTCATTTGAGATTAAAGAGGTAAAACCCAACAAGAAAGGTTTTCTACCGTCTCGGACTATAGCTCAACTTATATCAGCTGACAAATAAAACTTGGCAGTCTGCTTTACCCATGATTTTAAAACAGACACTTCACTGAACTGTCAGTTACCAAATGAGGTGATTAACTCTGATGTTGATCAAAGTTTTATATCATGTTTTTATTACTGACAAGTTCTTTTTTCTTTTCTCTCTTTGGGGGTCTATTTCTTTCAATAGAATTCTCATCTGTCTAAGATTTCATTAGGGCATTTAGGTTTTGCTCTATATAGTTACTGGTGCTATTTTCAAGGACTGTCTATTGTATGCTTGCAAAATTAATGAACCATACATTTTATGTAGAAGGAACCTAAATCATGCATAGTTCTTTCATAGTTGCACATAAGATTACCATAGCAGCATTCATTTTTAACTCTTCATAAAGCTCTCTCTTTTTTAGTTCTTTTATTTCCTGTGTACGGTGTTTCAATTTTTTTAAAAAAATAGACTCTTGATTTACACCAACGGCATCCCCGAGACTGACAGCTATACTAAAACGTAGCCAACAACTACAAGGAAAATCAGAAAGGGATTGCATGACAGCGAGACAAAAAAAAAAGTTTATTAATATCAGTACTAAAGTTTCTTATTGATATCCTAAGAGGTTAAAGGCAAAGACAGAAGTCCAGTAACTGAGGAAACAGTCACTTCAGGTGTCCAAGCTGTGGAGGAGCCAAGACCCTAAGGGGTGAGGGACGTTAAATGACCAATTGTCAGGTCAGGTGGATAAGCCTGACCAAAAGATGTAATTAGATTGTGCTGGAAGAATCCTCCTGCACATTTCCACTTTCTTCAGTTTTAGTTCTAAAACACTTCTTTTAATTTCCTTAACAGACCTTGCTCATCTTCATCGTGAGGCATTTTCTTTCCCCTCTCCTCTGTATTTCCCCAGCTATACAGCTGCCTCTTTTATGGTTTTCATTTAGATATCACTTCCAGTGGGAAAACTCTGCTGACTGCACATGTGCATACTGAGGTCCCCTAGGGCCCAGCTTATATTCATTCCATCAGAGCTCTTGGGCTGTAACAGGACCGCTGGTTACCAGCCTGGGTTACACACTGAATACCAAATACTCTAAAGGTAGGCATCATGTTAATTTTTATATATCCTTGTACCTCCAGTATCCAGCACAGCAACTTCCAACTGTTCAACAAATATTTGTTAAAGGAATAAACATTGCTTATGGGTGTGGGTAGCGATGGGCACTTGGGTATAAGCAGGAAATTGACTGCTCCTTTTTGAAGAATGAGCATGATAGCTGTAGAAAACTGTATACCCGCACGGGCAGGGCTAAAGGAACTGATATTCTTGACAATGATGTAGAAGGAAGGTATAACTCTCTGGTACCCCATTCAGCAGTCCCTGGCATGCTGCTTTAGATATTAAGAAAGCAGCTAATAGTAATAATGCTTTCCAATCTCACTGTACTTCATACCCAGAGGATTTATTGTTTTATAAACACTGATTAATCATCCTTGCCCTAGTGAGGTGGTTAAGAGTTATTCTGCTCATATTATGGAGTATGGGGAGGAAAACCAAGGCAGAGAGAGATTAAGCGGTTAACCCAAGGTCAGGCAGTGAGTCATGGAGAGCTGGCACTTAGACATGGAGTTTTAAACTTGAAGCTCTGTGCTTCGTCTATTAAGCACAGAACTGGAAGGTGCATGCCTTCCTGACCTAACCTTGGAAGAATGAATAGCTCACTTTTCCGCGCTTCCCATCGTCACCTGCACCACCATTGCCATGATTTTACTGTATGCCAGGCATTATGTCTAGAGCTTTCCATATATTAAGTCACTGAATCCTAAAATAAAATTAAATAAGAACCTGAAATAAGTTTTCTTTGCATCACTTTAAAGGTAAGAAAAATTGAGTTTTGAAAATATTAATGAACTATTAAGTAGGCGACCTGGGTTTCAGACCCTTGATCGTCAGAAGTGAAAGCTCATGCTGTTGCACACCATCCTATAACTCAAATGCTCTGTACACGTTAGTACATAGCGGGCCGAGGATGCGGTATAGGTAGGAAGCATAATTCACAAAGGATGGTAGAGTACTAGGATATAACCGATTCTCAATAAATGTTTGTGGAATAAATAAATAAAAGAAGCTAAAGGTCCTCCTAAGATCTTAAGAAGCTGAAACTAGAGCCCGACATCTGAATGACTCAGGGTCACAGAGAACAGGCTGATGTCAAGTTTGTTGCTATGACTCTTAAGTGTAGACAGTATTAGGGGTTTCTGCATGTCCTCCCACGACGGGGAAATAGAGGCATACTGAAGAGCCACCTCAACCACATACCCTTGCATATCTCCCATCCAGCAGGACGTCGGAACTTACCTTTATCTTTTCTCATGTCAATGTTTATAAAAAGTGTATACAAAGGTTAACACATCAAGAAATGCATTAAAATTCTGCCTAAATTCAGGCAAAATCTAGATGCTCCATAAATATCCAACATGTGAGTATTAATTCTATTTACCAATATCTTACGATATCTTACCACTTTGCAGCCACTAAACAGAATGCTTTAGAAGTGATCTTTCAACACATCCGGCAGTATTACCACATGGTTAAATAACACTTAAAAAGCTGGTTACGGAATAATAGGTATGGCCTTGTTTTATAAAATAATGTATATGGATAAACACATAAAATTCTAGAAGGATATACCCAGAGGGTAACAGTGGTTATCTCCAAAAAGTGAGCTTATGAGCATCTTTCTTTTGTTTATATTTTCTGAATCTTCTGAAATGATCATGCATTGTTCTTGTAATGAGAACAACAAAAGTTATTTTTAATTTTGAAAAAAAAAAAAATAACAGATGCCTCTTTGGAAAGAATGGGTTTTGAACCACTGGAATCATAAACCAGGCACCAGCTGCCCCCTGAAAATCTCAGCTTTAGAATAAGCCACAGACTCCTGAACATACCCAAGCATGTGCTCTCCCTCCCTCGCCAACATGCTGTTCTCTGATATAAGAAATCAAATGATCCATTCCGTCCCCCTCCACCTTCTCTGACATAGCAAAGATAGAATGTGAACTATTTCCAAATCAAAATAGGCACGGTGCAACTAGAGGCACTTCCAAATGATGAAATTAGATTAGAAGTTAAGACAAAATACGTTTAACTGGCTTTTAAAGAAATTTGGTGGAACACATTACTATAAACAGTACATTTGGGCAGCCAAACAAACTTTGACCAGAGAAAATCAATTTTGCTCCCCAGACAATGAGAAAAATTACTTTAGATTCGACATTAAATATTGTCGTATTTTTTAAGAAGCATTTCTATAACTCTGTGTAGAAATAGGAGTCAAAGGATGCTTTTGTTACCATGGTAACAGTCTCCCTCAGAAGAGCCGAGGATGAAGTAGCATACATTCGCCCGGCATATATTTGGCCAATCAATAAACAAAAGACTTAATTCAGCATGCAGCATATAAGAAAGTGGTCAAGGTATCCATGATTAGTAAAAGGGTAGGGGGTGTTCAAATATTCTGGATTCAATCACATGGTCTAATTTTCAGCTGAGTGTTAACCCTTTCTTCATTAGAAACTCATAATGAAGATAAACTAGTGCTAAAATGCCTGTAGATCCTTGAAACAGGGAAATCTTTATTACAGAATTTTAACATATTAGCATAACATACAAGGTGGCAAACTATGACTAGGGTTATAGAAAAAATGCTAAAGTGAGAAATGCATGCACCCCTAAAAACTGGGAATGACAGTAACAACCACAACAGCCAATATGGGCCAAACACCAGGTAAATGTTTTACACCGATTTTTCACTGATTCTTTCAAACAACCTTATAAGTTCCTACCATGAGTTTTTATTCTCATTTTACAAATGAGGTGAAAACTATTACTATAACTGTTTTGCTGGGGAGGAAACTCACACTTACGAATTTAACTAAGTAGTAGCCCAAGGCCTTTCATCGTGGGAGTGATAGAGCCTGGGGCTTCAAGCCCAAGCAGTGAGCTACTTAAGCTCTATCCACTACTCTGTCCGGCCAACTATGCCAGTGATCAAAAGCATGGCTTTGTGAACATGACTTTACTTCTCTGAGCCCCAGACTCAGGCTTTTGTAAGGTTACAATTAAATAATGTGTGACTTTAAGAGAACGCGCATCATAAACGGTAAATGTTCCTTCCTTCCTCTTGAAAGCCTGCAGTTCCTGAGAACCGATATAGGTCACTGTGACTACTTAGAGCTCTTGACTTCTTCAGCATAAGAAGGAGTTGAGAATTATTAGAATACTAAAATCTCATTTTACTTCTTGGGTGCAACTTCCTCCTCCTTGAATATCTGAACAGAATCACCAACGAGACAGCATGTGCCCATCTGCACACAGGCAAACACACCCTTAGCTTTGTTCTAATATTTTCTTACCATCATCATATGAAATGGCCACAAGAAATATGGCAGCAGGACCGGTGGCAGGGGAAAATACAGCAAACAAAACGGTCATCGGAAAACCAGCTCTGTGACTTTGGAAGCTTCTGGAACATCACCTTTCTAGGCCTCAATTTCCTCTGCTGTAGCAGGAAGAGCTGGAGGTTATTACTTCTAGAGAAGCATCCACGGTATGACTGTTTCTGTGAACTGAGTGCCCATTGCTTATCTGAACACTCTCTACTCATCTGACACTTTTTTTTTTTTTTTTTTGATTTTCACACCTGGCTACTGGGCTAGTCTCATTTTTTAACCCCATGCATGTTGCCTACCTGTCAGGTAGTTTTCTTGTCCCATCACAGGCTCCTCTTCATAAGTCTTCTAAAAATTGGCCCTATGGCGAAAACTCGACGGTCTCTTTTTTTCAATGTTTTGATTGAAGTGTTTGTCCTCAATTCTGTAATTATACAAATTATTACCTTGGGATAAAAACCTTAAAATTGGGGAAGGTGACAGTAAATCCTTGCTTAAGTGATTCAAATGTCCCCCAATATTCAAAATATTGACTGAGGTATCAATGAAAAGCAGAAAAAAAAAAAAAGAGGCTCTATAGGGGATTAATTTTTGGGAAACAGAATTATGGAATCGCTTCACGCTTCCAGACTTTAAATGGAATGTTTCTGTCACCTTTAGCTTGGTTCGTTTTAAATTGCTTCATGAGGCATTTTCATTAATAACATCTACTCAGAAGAGAGTATTTAGCATCTGTTTTTCGCTTGATGCATTTCTTTAGGTAATGTCACAAACAGCCCCTGCATTTCATACCTACCTGAGCATAACATGAAGCTCCTATTTGAGGTAGCTATAGGAAATGTTTTCCTGCAAACTGGACATGTGAGCACACGGAGGTTATCTTTCTTGAGTCACATGGAGATAGGAGCTTTATGCCGTTAAAAGCACAACTGTTAAGTGTCAATTGTGTGGCTCCTTAAGAGGGAGGCTCATTGTTGTCTCAAACACCAGCTGCAGTTTGAGTTCACCTGGAAAGGTATTTCAGAAAAATCCTTTTTAGTACTGGGGAGAGGAGGCTTGTAGTCTGCAAAATGATTCCAACTTGGAATTGAGAATCAAGACATTCCTCTCATCATCCTTCTAAAGCAGAATTTACCAACTGCTGGCTCAGGGGTTATCCCCACGAGGGATTATACAGGCTGCAGTGGGGGCTGAATAGTGTTTTACATTTGAATTAATTACCAATGTTTAAAAATCATTAGATTTCACTGCTTCTTTTGAAAAAGCTGGCAGCTCCAGACCCACATTCCCACATGGCGACCATCTGCTGGAGCTGGGTAGGGGCTGCATGTATTTACAGGGGCCTGTGCCATCCAGTGCCCACTGTCCCCAGCATTCCTGTGCATTTACTCTTTACAAAGGCTCGATGTCATCAATCCTATAGCATCTTACACCTAGGCCATTTCACCTACTGACTTTACCCGGACTGATAAATACTTCGCAGCAGGGATGGCTTGGGTGCCACCCAACTAGGATTATTTTAGGCCCTGGTTTTATACCAGAGGTAGTGTCCTGGGGGAACCCCTGGTATGCTAAGAGTGGTAAGAGGGGTCCTAGAAAATGACCCGGGGCAGCTGGGGCAGCGTGGGGCCCCTTGGGGACTTTGAGGCAGCAGCTATTTTTCAACTGATGTAGAAGTTACCATACCTTGTGCTGAATATCAGCCTTGCCTTAAGCATTTAAGCTTGTGACCCTAGCTCCACAGTTAAGTTCGTTTTCCTGAGCGATGGATATAAACAGACCACACTAGAAGGTGTCACTCTTAAGAGGAATACTATGCCAATCCCTTCTGTGTTCCATTTTCTCTGGTATTACGACTTCACCTTGGACTTTTTTTTTTTTTAAAGCAATTTCCCAGAGAAAATGCTAAATGGCATATGAATGATGTCAAATAAAATTGGTCCTACGAGCAGAGAAAAAGCATGCTTGCTGACAGAGAATAAGAAGTAATATAGACTTTATATTCCCATCTTCCATTTGAGTGTCTCGGAGTGTTTCATCCATGAATTGCCCCATTTGATTATGTTTTACTTTAAAAGATTAAATAACTCTCTATAAGTTATGACAGTACCTCTTGTGAATTCTTAGAGTACTTCATACATGATCTATACTAGAATTTCTTGACCTGAGTACTATTGACATCTTAGAGCAGAATATTTTTTGGTGGAGAGAGATGGTCCCGTGCACTGCAATATTTTTGTAGCATCCCTGGTCCTTATCTACTAGATACCATCAACAATCACCAGTCATGACAATCACAAATTGCCAGATGTCACCAGGAGGGCAAATTATTCTCAGTTGAGAGCCACTGGTCTGTATGCCCACAATCCAAAAGGATCATGTGGCAGATAATTGGTTGTTTATAACCCAAAGTGTAATATCGTGATAGAAACATAATGATTTATTTCTATGTTACTACAAATAGAGACTTTGGGTAAGAAAAAGCATATATAACTTTGTTTTTTGTTCCTCAATCGCATCAAAATCCTAACTAACTTTTATATTTTCTGGAACACTGGGGATGATTGCAAGGTTTTTCTTCCAGAATACTTACTATGACTGATTTTTAAAACACATGTACTTAATTACTGATTTTCTTCCAAACATCAGGCTATAAAGAAGAATCTGACTTAGGGAAGTTAAATGAGTTCTCCTCAGCCAAAGATTGTTCATGAGTAGGAACCTTACACACGTCTGTGATGTCTTTAGTATGAAGAATCTGTGCATTATTTGTAGAGGCAGTATATTAAATAGTTTTTCTTACTCCCTATTCAGAGTATTTTCCACAATATGATAATGAACTACCATACAAATAACTGACAGGGAATATTACTAAATCCCGAAATTGACTCTGAAACCAGCAAAAATGATTAAATTAAGTGCAGGGTTGTTTTAATATTTAATGACACCAGCATTAAGCTGGTTAGAGCTTCTGGGGCTATATCCTTGATGTGTTCCTTTCCATCATCTACCTTTAACAAGCCCTGCGAAGTCTGCCTCAGAAATGGTTTTGAAATCCTCCCTCCCTCACATCTACCCCTCCATGTTTGCGTGGACTCTCATTATCTTCACCCTCAACTATTACGACAATCTGCAATTACAGTCTTACTTTTTCAAATCATCTTCCATTTGATACCACAATTATTTTGTGTAAAACCCAAATCTGATTTTACGTCTTTACCTAAAAGCCTTCCATCACTTCCCATTGCTTACAAAATAAATCATTTCTATATGAGACATACACATATGTATCTTTCCACCCTCAGATTATGCCACTTCCCGCTATATACTAAATCTTAAGCTCACAGGCTACTCATAAAAGAATCCACGATATGCTCCCCCATTTCTGTATCCCCTTGGTTTGTGACATTCATTCCTGGAAAAGTTCCCCTTTTAAGCTCACCTGGAATGCCACCTTTCCAGTATTTTATACTACCCCCAAGGAAGACTTAATCTTCCTTGCTGTTCCAAACCTACAGAAGCATTTTATAAAGTGGTCTTAAACTCATTTGAACATGTTTCATCCATGAGACTGTGAGATCCTATAAGGTGAAAAACTGTGTTTGATTGTTTTTTAATATGCATATATTTCACCTGCTAAAGTCCATCATATAGATAGTTTAGTTTTTTAAAATATTTATTTGATTCACTTTAAAAAGAATCTATCACCTGGAAAGCACTCAGTAGATATTCCCAAATAACTGCCTTATTTGAAAACTTATAATGTATTTTAATAATGTCTTCAACAAATACTTATTAAACACTTTCTACAGTCTAGCTCCTATTCTAGGTAATTTAAATCAATAACCTGCATTCATTCATATAAAAAATAAAGAAACTTATGAAGTTCCTTAGTGTTTATAAAACACAAAGGTTTCTTAGAGACAGAACCAAAACACTTGCTTTTTAGTTTTATAATACATACAGATCCAAGACAGAATCTATTATATAAAATATATAACACTGTTAGCACAGTACTTAGCACTTAGTAGAAGCTAAATATAATGTGGTTGACATTATCATCACTATTATTATTTTCTACTAGAGGAATTATCTGAAACTGAAAACAATACAGATATCATGAGATGACAAAGAAGTTGCAAAGATCAAAATCTGTAATCTCTAAACAAAATATTTTTCTATCTTTCAGTTTATTTGTTCACTCAATGCATATTCACTGAGTCCTGTTAAACCCCAAAAACGGCATCAGCTAAAGTAGAATATGCTGTGTAAGAGGGGCATATCACTACCCCTGAAATTTAAAGATTTCCATGGAAAACATAAAAGTTAAGAAATAAAGAAAATAATGAAATAATGATTCCTTTTAAATGGTATATTTCTATATGGTAAAGATTGTACTTTTCTGTTGCATGGACTATCTGTCCCACGAGGCTGTCAGAATCATTAACCATATAGCTTAGGGTCTTATAAGCACAGAGTACACACTATCACTTACAGCGGGGAAATTAATTGGACATTCTCTCTTTCCTGTGCTTGAGTCTTTTCACTTTTTTCCACATCATGGTACATGGATTTGCTTAATGGTGATTATTCCCTTCATATCATATTCATTCAGAAAAAATTTTTTGCCTATAGACAATCGAAACTTTGTTATTTATTTTTGAATAGCTACCTTAAGTTTGAAAATTGGTAAAAACTTATCCATTGGGAAAATTTTTAAGTAATTTAATCTAACTTGACAAATATATGAAATATGCTTGTATTTGTTCTTATATCTGTTAATATTTGAATAGTATTGTCTAATACAGCAGCCCCTAGCTGCATGTGGCTTTTGAACTAATCAGAATCGAAGTGTGCTCTGAGATCTCAAAGACTTAGTACAAAAAAATAACATAAAGTAGGTCATATATCAAATAGATGATGTAATCATGTGTGTTTACATTTGTATAGTACTTACATATATGTGTGGACATATACATGGGAATAAACATCCACACATATGGTCACATTTTGAAATTATAATATTTCATATATATGGGATTAAATATTAAAATTAATTCAATTTTTTATTTTTTAATGTGGCTACTAGAGAATTTTAAATTGCATGTACAGATCACCTTATGTGTCTCTTGGTCAGTGGTGGTTTATTCACTTCATTCTTGGAATGATTCGTACATTTGTTTTCCCTTTTACTGTGTTAAATATCATTGAAAAAAATTTCAGCATCAATTGCTTTAGTAACCAAATTTTACGCATAAGAAAACGGGTTCAGAGAAATCCCTGCTGAGTGTCATAAGGCTAATTAGATGTATAGCAGAACTGGAACACATATCTCTAGACTTCTAGTCCTGAATTAAGTTACTGGCAAAGTAGCAGATAACAATGAATAGCTATTGGAAGAACAAATAAATAACTACTGTTTCCATTCTACATTGCATTCGTCTATGAGATTCTGACATGAACGTTATTTGTGTGCAATGGGGCAAAAGGCAAGACAATTGTGTTCAGTAATAACAGTGATAAAGCTGGCTTTGTAAAAGAACCCGATAAATTTCAATATGGGGGATATTTAAATAGTAAAAGATGACAGATGAAATACACCTATTAAAAGAGCTTTGACCACCCCTGTACTTTGGTAACTTTGTTTACAAAGTAGGAAGAATGAGACTGTGTCAATGGAAGAAAAATAAAACCTACAGTTCTTAGGAAGGAGGCATCCGTCTTTTTCTGTTTGTAAATGCTGACGAACAGAGTTTAAGGAGGGCTAATGTCACCCATTCATCTTAATTAAAGAGTTAATTGCTCGCGTATCCTGGTTTAGTTAGCTGAGCCCGGTAGCGGGTAGCGTGGGAAGCCCTTCCCTCTATGTATTTTATTGACCAATGTAATGACATCATCAGTAAGTCTCGGGATTTATTCATGCTTCAGCCTATCCTCATAATGTTAATAGCCTTGTACATGATAAAACTTTCAAGAGGAAAGGAGTCCTTGTGCCTTGCACAGAATACAAAAAAGAAGGTGGCTGCTGGATGTCTCGCTTCAGCTGTCATTGAAGTATTTCTTCAAAGTCTAGAGTCATGAAAACAGTAAAGAGTCATTTTAAATGCTAGTTTTCAGAAAATGTGGAATCGTGTAGCAGATTTTTTTCAAAAGTGCACATTAAATACTTGAAAGTTAGCAGTTTTTATTCAATATTACCAAATAGGGAGAGTAAGGTTCTGCTGTTAGCATGTTTAAGACAATTGCTTTAGAGTTCGAGTTGAAGAACATTTTTACAACACATATTCACACACGCACTCGGAAAGAAATCAAAACCAAATAATTACCTATGAACTGAGGGATCCCTAAAAACAAGGTTTTTCAACCTTTAAAATTCAATTTTCCTCAAAATTTTCTACCATTTTCCCAGAAATAACATGTTTAGATGAACTAAAAGGCTACAGTGGATATATGACTAATTTTAGACTTATATTCTTTGCTAATATATTTTTTATAATGGAGAAAAAAATGCAAAAATCAAAGAAGAGCAGGGGAAAAGTACTATCTTAAGGGCACACAGAAGCGAAAACACGGAAATGATGTTGAGAGTTAATGGGCCTTTTTGTGTCTTTTCTCACATGGAGTTATAAGCAGTCCTAGTTAAAGTTAATTAAAGTTAGTGCCTGGCTTCTGCAAATACAATTGTTTCAAGAATAATCTACCATTTTGGAGCTGTTGATTATATATTAATGCCATGTTATGGCCAAGGTGAGTAAACTGCAGTAATATTAAGAAAAATGTATAAAAAGATTAACAGGTTGAAGATATATATAGTTATACATAATTATATGTAATAATTATTTTGTATATACAATGTTGTGCTCTCTTGTAGGCTGAGGCATTTCAGTAACCTTAGGTTAATTATTTAACTCATCTGCTCCTCAGTCTGCACATCTGTAAAATGGTGACAATTATAAGTCTTCCCATGAAGTTAGAGGGAGGGTGAAATGAGTTCATGTATATGACACTTAGAATACTGCCTGGCATGTGGTAAGCATCATGCAGCTGTGAACTATAATGATTATTTTTAGGAATAAGTCTGCCCTTTTAAGATAATGATTCACTATAGCCCCTTTAACACACAGTTTGAGTTTTAGTCTTAGAAATTTCGCTTTTCCATTTTTTCTTAGTTTTTTTTATATAAGAAAGTGATTTTGTTGTGATTAGATATAGCAGCATATATGTACACAGAGGCAGCACTGTTGTAGTTAAGATTCAAGGCTCTGAAGCGAACAAATGTGGGATCATATCCACTTCCTATATCTTTGTAGATTTGTGACCTTGGGCAATTGGCCTAAACTTTCTAACCATTGGGATTTTTTACCTATCGAATGAGGATAAAATATTTCTTGTAGTAGTTGTGAAGATTATAGAATACAAGTTGTAAAATCTTAAAATAGTAGGCGATATATAATAATGACAGCATTTCTAAACATTTCTATTTTTTTTTCCTTTTAGTTCTGAGAAGGATCACGATGCATGAGAAAGAAAAAAAATCAAGAAAAGCATATCATTGAATATTAATAGTTGTTCTCTCTATGAGGTAATGAATCATTTCTTTTTCTTTCTTGGTTTTCTGCATTGCTCATTTTCCTCAGTGAGCATGGTGGAGATCAGTGATGAATGTGTGTTAGAAATCAAGTGTTCCAGTTTAGAAAAAAGAGCACCCCATTTCCAGCTCCGAGCGATTAACCGGACATCGTTAGACAGGAATTCACAATGTGGAAATGGAGGGACGTTACTGCAGATAAAGGAATTGGATCAAGTTTCTAGAGTAGAAGCACAGTCTGCAACAGGAAAAAATGAGAAAGCCTGATGGGATGCACTTCAGGGTCTGTGGAAGGATACAAGACGAGCTTGAAGAATTGGGTAAGAGATAGAAGAACTTAAAATTTACTCTGTAGTTAGTAAATGGCCACCTAAGTAGGGGAGAAATGGGACTGTGGGGTCTCGGATGAAGCAGTGCTTAGATTTTAAAAGTAGTATGTGAGGCGAAAATCAGATATAAGCAAAATTAGCCATGAAAATCATTTGAATCTCTCATAAGCCGCTGAATGGCATGGGGGCGATGTATCTTGCAATGGTATGTATACAACCCTAACAGGTAAATTCTTTAACAGACAAAATTTTTAGAGCTACAGAGCTACACCAAGGGAAGAACAAAAGAGCATCCCTGTGTAGGTGTTTGTGGGCTTCCAAAATATTTCATCTTTAAGAGAACTGTTTAAGGAATCCCTAGTAGTTAATAGAAGGGGCGGGGAGGGGGGGTTGAGGTGCTGTTTCTGCATAACTGCTTGCTTTATGCCATGCTATGCTACTATCAAATGACTCTAATTTTCATACACGTTAATAGATTTGTTTGTGATTTTAAGCATTAGACCAGGTACTTTTCCTGAAACCGCTTACCACAGTTTCATTGATACTAAAGCAAGTTGAATAGCCAATGTGCATGGAAGATTGTCAGTTAAGGGTCTAAAGTACAAATCAAGAGGATGAGACCACAATGTTGGAGAGACTGACTAAACAATAGAATCAATGATGATTTAAAGGGTTTAGTAAGATTAGAAAATATAGTTAGGAGAGTGCTTTCGTGGGTGAGTGGCCAGAAAGGATGGAGAGGTTTTCACCTGTTGAAGTCTAGGGGAGAGGATATGCCAAATTTCAGTCATCCCGTAGCACAACAGCTCTCAAGAGGGAGGTCAGGCCAGATGATTAAGATTTGGGATGTAAATGGAGTCGACTGGGAAGACAAACACTTTCATAGTCAGAAATGAATTCTCTTTTCATAAATCTTTGCCTTATGAGAATGGGACTCTTATTTGTGTCATACTTTTAACTAGCTGATTTTAACAGAAATGATTGACAATGCCATCTGCAGAGGGTCCTATAAGGACTAAGGAGTTGTGTCCTATCTTCACCGTTAAAAACTCCATGAGGTTATGTGATCTGGTTCGTTAGATTTTTTTATTCAGACTTCTCTTATGATTTTTCTTACTTTGTGACATATAATCCAGAAATATTTAACCATTATTTAAGTTTTTTTTTTTTCCTAAGGCAAAATCTACTTGACACTTAAAGCTATCAAATCTTCTCTAGGCTATTCTTCCTATCAGGATGAGTATATATTCAAATTATAAAATAATGAATACTTAACAGGAAGAAGAGAAATAGTCTCAAACTGAAGAGATGGGAGAAAAGTCATGGCTACTTCTGGAAGTAATTTTAAATTAAAAGACATTTTATATAAAATAATAATAGCATTGGCTACAAATTATTGAGTATATCCAATATGTTAGTTCCTGAATTAAAATTGTTATAGGTAGCATCATATTTAATCTTCCAACTATCCTTAGAGAGGATACGATTATCCCAATTTTAAGAAAAAAGAGAAACTTGGGGCAGAAAAAAAATTAATTAATTTGCCTGAAGGGCACACCTCAGAAGGAGGTGAAACCAAGATTCAAACTCAAACCTGTTTAACTCCAAAGCTCACCTCTGTCCACCACACCCAATTGTATCAATTCTGTTCAGTACAGGTAAAAGTAAACTGTAAAGCACCTCTTATATGTAGCTGTTGTGCTTTTTTATTTTTAAAATAGTAATCAAAACTTAAAATAACTCAGTAGGTTGTGGGTTGCCAAGACCACTTGAATAACTGTAAGTTTTATAAAACTGAATTTTATTTTGAGATATAGCTTCTTTTAGATTGAAGTACTTTTTAAATAAAAAATAACTCTGGACAAGCCAAGTACAAGAATAGAACCTCTTCCAATACTATCCACTAACTAATAAACATGGGCAGAGAGTGGAACAGAGTGGCACAGGACTTATAATTCTTTGAATGTACCTGATAGCAAAAATTTCTGATATCACGATATAAAAAATTGAAGACTACAACCTCCCCAGAAACTGATGTGGGAAAACAGGGCAAACGAAAAGATAGGTGAACAGGCTCTAAGGAACTTTAACAACACAGAACCACAGCGACAAGATGGAATAAAAATGACTGAGAGAAAATGTTCAAGAAACGTCAAAGCCCCCAAAATAAAGATGTTAATCTCATAATAAGCATAAAAGGTTGAAGGAGAAAGAGCAAGCAAAATCTCATTCCACTGAACCAAGATGACTCATTCAGGAGAAATAAAAATTTTAAAGATTCAAAAGAAAAGGGACTAAAGAAATAAAGTGAAAGACAATCCGATATAAAAATAAATGACAAAGCTGGCAGAGAAATAAGAGAGATTGATTCTCCGCATCAGCATGATGGACCCTGGGGACGGAGAGACAGTCCCTTACTGCCAAAAAAGAGTGGTTTGAAGGGGTGGAGCCAATAAAAACTTTTAATAAAAATCGGGTGAAAATTATTAGAATCCAGAACCATTATGTGATACTAAAGGAAAATGCTATCACAATTAGGATTTAAGTTGAGCAGAAATGCATAAAGAGGCACCATTAGATTGTCCTAAAAAACCCAACTTTATAATCACTGAATACAGGTGTTTAGAACATTCACGTACATTGGTGACTGAAGGCAGTCTATAACTGGTAGAAAAAACTTCTGCAAAATGGTAGAGATATTCTCATTCAGATTGTCATTAGTTTTGCTAAACTTAGTTCAGACTGGTGGTATAGCAAATCGGGAGTCGAATCTCAAATCCGCTTTTAGAGGTTGCCAAGCTGGGCCGGACTATTTAGCTCCACTTTTCCTTTCTATTAAACAAGAATAAGGCATGAGCCCTGCCTATCTCACAGCATTCTAATAAGAATTCAAAGCTTTTCCTGAATGGCCACACCTACTTGTTGCTTTGGAAAGGCAATCTGGTAAAATGCGCCAAATGTGGGTTTTAGAGCTAGACCAATCTGTATTGGAATCCAGATTCTGGTGTTCACCATTTGTGGGACCTGGGATAATTCTTGAACATCTCTGACCCTAGGTTTCTTCCTCTATAAAGTAGGAATAATATACACATTTCACAAAAGTGTGAGAATTAAATGTGCTAACATTCTGTCACGTGGTAGGCATTCATTACAAATGTTTCCCTTTTCCTGAATATCAAATATCATTATTACCATCACCATTCCTACTCTGCTGCTAAATCTGACAGATAGATAATTTTTTTTTTTTTTTTATTGGCCATGTAATTGTAGGCCTTATTTCTGCTTAGGTAGCACTAAAGCCTGGTTTAGAAGTAAATGTATTTGCAAGTCACTTAATGACTCTGAATTTTAGTCTCTTCCTCTGGAAACTGGAGATAATCTATCCCTAAGGATTAAAGATAAATGAGGTCAAGGGTATAACATACCTGCCAGAGGAACTGGTACCTCGAAGACATGCAGAGTATGTTCAGCTACCTTGCCACTCTCTCTAAAATGCTTTGATGTTATGTCTTCTTCTAATTCCTTCTTAGCAAATTTCAACCTCTCAGTGTTTCTATTAGATATCGAAGACAGTAAGCAGTAGAATTCTATTGGTTAGCCCACGTAAACAATCACATTGTGCAGAATCTGTTGAAGAATCACTGCTTGTATATCTGTCCTAATCATCTGACTACTGAAAAGTAACCAGAGTTAATGCAAAATGGTCAAGGAGTTAAGAACTGGCTGTCTCAATAGATGTCATTAAAAAGATATTAGCGGGACTCTCTCACCACTCCAAAACTCTTGATTGTAGTGGGCTCCAAAAAGCCCTTTCTAGTGAACTCTTAGTGGATGAGTGGCCACCTAACTTTCAGAACTGTTATCAGCTTTTCAGTCAGATGATATCCATGTCAGGAAGTCTAGCTGAGGTGTCACTGCTGATACTGGCACTATTAACTTGGATTTTTTTTTTCTTTCTGTGCCCTACATATGTCCCCATAAAAGACTAGAGCCAAACAACTGGTGCTACCTGATGCAATGACCGCGCGCGCGCACGCACGCACGCACGCGCACACACACACACACACACACTCACAATGACATAAACACATTGACAAACTGAGCAAACAGAACACACAAATACTACATCTATTTATCATCTATCATAACTGGGGATTTTATATAGTTATATAAATGTGTAACCATGTCTTGATCAGGTTATTTTAGGCCAGATATATATGTAAATGTAAGTGTTCTCTTTATATTACTTATGTAGCATATATTGGCTGTTTACGATTTTTTAAAAGGATATATACTTTTAGTCATTCCATGAACATGCACTTAGAAATTTTCATGATAAAAGGCTTAAAAATGCATCATAATACTATTCCCTATGAAAAGTTTTCTGGGAAGCAAAAATGACAAAGGCATAAGCCAGAGCACCCTCCCGATGTTTCCTTTCTAACCATCTTCTCCTCCGTAGACACGGGCTTTTACTCTTAAGGAGGTAACATGGGGCTCTCACTGTTTCTTGAAAAGCGTTAAATTAATTTCACTTTGATTTGAAAAAGAGTTATCGAGTGCTTTTATGTGTATAATAAATTGAGAAAACAGGAAAAATAGGAAAATATCTGTCTTCAAGTAGGTTAATCAACTAGGACATCACATACTAAAATTCACACCAGGTATAATTAAAAACCATAAGAATATGCATACTTATGGAGAATAAGAAGTGGAAAAACAGGCAAGACTTAGTGGGGTATATTCTTAACATATCGATGTAATCTAATTTTTAAAAAAATTATTTACATGTATATGTTTATATGTCTTATGGACTAAAGCATTACATTAAGCCCCCCGAATTTAATTTTTAAAGTTCTAGACCCAAATATAGCATTCTAATTTTAGAATGAAATATAAGATCCTATGAATTTGCAGAAAGAAAAAAATAGAACCCTAGACCCCCCTTGAGCAGAAACAAATGGTATTCACTGAAAGGGCAGGAAAAATTTAGGCTTCCTCTTCATATGTTTGACATGTACCAGAAACAGTGGATGAAATCCTACAAAATAATTATCACTCAAGGCATCCTATAACTTCTAGAAGTATAGACTGCTTTGTTAATGCTTCATTTTTAGATCAGTGAGGCTAGTTTCCAGGAATTTTTCTTCTTTCATAATAGCTAAACTGACATTAAGGGTCATAGTCTTTTGCAAAAAAGTATTAATGTAGAAAAGAAAATCATTAAGGTGAGGAAACTAACAAAACAGAATCATATACCTGGGGACAAGAATAATTTATTTGTGGAGGTGGGACAATGAGTTATTTGATCTTTCTTCACAAATGAGATAACTGTCATAGCCCATCATATCCCACTACCATGAATTATATATAAAAACATTTGGTGAAATATGAAATTCTAAAAATACACTGAAAGACTAGAGTAATCTTAATGGTTTATTATGATAGGTGTTCCTGGTTTTGAAATATCTTCTTTCATGGAAGACAAATGGGGGCGACATTATTTTAGAAAGTCCACATCTTTTAAAAAGATGGATTAAAAGCTCTTTGAGACAGCTGGGCTGTTTTATTAGAACAACAACATTTTCTTCCTAAATAGTCCTTGAGGGCAACTGCATGGAATAATCAGAGGATGCATTGGGCTCCATTCAAAACTGAAGCTCAAGGAAATGTTGCATGGAAGGATAATCACTTTTGCGGTGACTGTAAACATGTGAATGGCAATAAAGGAAATCAGACTTAAATTAAAGTAACACTGTTACATTTTCACATCCAGAAGATACAGCTATTCTGTAGCATGGCTTTCATTGTGGTTAACACCTGGAGTTTGGAGTCAGACTACACTTGATTTGGACACCTTCTCTGTTCTTAATAGCACATGACCTTGGACAGGTTCATCAAACTCTTGTAGCATCTATCTCTTCACCTGTGAAATAGGGACAGTAATTTGTACTTCTCTTGGTGGTTGTGAGGATTAAATAAGATAATGCTGGTATTGGGCTTAGCCCAGTGACTGTGCCTTAGAGAAGTGAACAGACCTACTATTTCAAAACCTACAGTGCCTAGTAGGTAAGCTCATGAGCTCTGATGTTAGATCCTGAAGATCTATTCTACTACTTCCTATGTAATTGTGATTAACTCCATGTCTTTAAATATCAGTTGACTCATCTAAAATGTGGAGATGGGAGAAGTACCCGACTCAAGAGTTGTGAAGGTTAATTGCAAATGTAAAGAGCTTATTACAAGGGCTAACTGTGACAGGCATAAATGAAACCTTAAATAACAATACGGTTACTATACACATAATACAATATTCACAACTTCTAAGATTTTTTTTTCTCATTTTTTAAGGTCTTCTAGTTTTTATTTCTTTGTCTATTTTCATATTTCTGACATGCCTCAGGGGGAAAATCCTAAATATATAACAGATACGCAAGGGCACTGCACCTGTCATCATGTCACTCATAATCACTTTTCTCTGCTCAAATGTGCACACCTGGGGAAGGATGAAAACTCAGTCTCCTACATTATCTCCCATTACAGTTGGGTGGGGAACATCTGGCCAACTAATTTTCAGTAGTCTAAGAGGCTGGATCAGCAATTACAGCATTCAAGGGTTCTTATTTTTATTACCTCCCTATCATCAGCACACGCCAGACCCGGGTAGCTGCTTGCTCTGAAAGCTTGCATTGCTAGCATTCTAGAGAAGGATACAAAGAGAGGACCACAAATCATACAAGTCAGAACTGTAATTGGATATGATGTTCTCTTCAGATTTCTCTTACAAATACACAGAGTCCTTATACATAAGCCAAGTTAGCCAAGTTATGAATCTAAATACTCTGCCAAAAAGAGTAATGCATTTCCATTTGAACTAACCATGAGGTCAGGCAACAGTTCTCAAAACATCCTCACTCATTCTGTTTCCTAATAAAGAAAAAGAAATATAGTCTTCAGGATATATGAACGTAAGATGAAAGGATGTAAGAGTCTGCACAATTTATCCTGAAGAGGGTGGTTCATTCTTAAACGAACTATCCCTTCCTATTATAAATAATTATTTTCTACTGTAATAATACTCACTAAAAGTCTCAGTCTGGGCCCATCATTAAAGCAGAAATGTAGGGGTAGGAGATGTTTATGTAGCCAGCTTCTCATCTAGGACTCTGTGTTCTATGTAACTACCATTTGTCCAATAAATAAAAATCTTTGACAGTTCTGTGGTGAACTCAGCAGGGCCTGGGCTATTATTTAAGGCTTTTTAAAGCATAAATATCAAATAATCTGAAAAGGCATCTTACAGGGTGAAAGTGCAACCAATTTTTTATGGTTGCTAGCTGTGGGGAATCAAAGGAGAATTCTACTCTGGCTAACGTAGAATATGTCTGATGCAGCAGAGAGTTTCAACATGCCTGTTCAACACCCATCATGAACCCGAAGCAGGTCTGAAGTACTGGTACTGGGATACTGGGAAAAAATTTGGTAATTAAATTTCATAGCTATATATGTCTACATATGCATGTATAGGTTATATGCCATATTTGTGTGTACACATGTACATAAAGTTTTAGAGTAGGTCAAAAATTGTATCAGCATCTAGAATTTTTTACCTGATGAACTTATGTCTCTCCCTCGCCACAGATGCTATTGGTAGAACTGAAGAATCTCGCCTCCCCTGTTTAATGGGTGGGCACATGAATCGAGCATCACTGATCAGATCCTGTTTCCTGAGTCATTCTTCTGACAGATTCTTGAAGAGACCCTCACTGGTTTCTTCTACTTAGCTTTCAGACCCTTTCTCTTTCCCATCCTTTGGTGAGCCTTGATTGTTCAGTCATTCATTTGATTCTGTGAGAAAGCCAATATGCTTTCAATTTATTTTGTTTTTCTACTTACATTCGATACTACTGGTCTGTGTTGCATGCAACCGTGGTTTCTGATTCATGATGTATACACCTTCCCATGCTTTGTGCAAGCTCCCACTTTGCAAAATTAGACACAGGATATGTGTCCTCTCCTGCCCTCTCCCCCCGCAAAAAAGCAAACTACTTCGTATTTAACTTTTCAAACATACTCCCATTCGATTACATTAATAAAATACTCTTTTCAGTCCAACGAAAGTGATTTAAATGTGTGTTTTTGGTTTTGGTTTGGTTTTGCTTTCCTGCACACACACAAAAAAACTTTTACAACTTAACTTCATTGATTTTGAAACATTACTCTTTAATCAGCACTTGGACAGAACCTTACTATATGCAAATAGGTTAGTATCTGTATTTGGACATACGTAGCAATATTTTTCCTAGTTTTAAATCATCCACATAGCATGTTAAATTATAGTGCCTCTCTTTCTTCTGACAGAATCCAACCTTTTGATTCTCTCTGCCTTCTTTCTTGCCACAGTAAATTGATCTTTCAAAAAAACATCCAGGTGCAAATGAATTAATGGTCTTCTATTGTGAGCGAGTGACGGAGTCCCTCCCCTCTCCTCCACTCTGAGGTCCTTTCCCCTTCTGAGAAACCCACATATCAATTAAACTCACCTGCTAATTAAAAGCTTGTTTGGAAAAAATCCTTGCTAGTTAGAAGCAAAAGAAAGTGTAAAGGTGTCTAAAAATAGAGGCTTTAAATGTCAATTACTTCCTTCCTCTTCGGCTCCTGATTCCTTGGGTTGAATTAAACGCTGGTAAAAAGAGCTAGGAGAGGGGGAAAAAATGAAAAGAAAAAGAGTTAGTATCTTCTTCACCTATATTCCCTTGGGAGTATATCACTGGTTTAGTAACTTCAGCTCTTTGTCAGCAACAAGATGCACAGCTTTTATTCATGACACAGAAACACCATTTGTCACTACTTTTTGTACAGCCACACTGATTTCCTGTGTAAAGGCAGTAGAAACCACAGTCCCTACATATTGACTATCAACAGTCAAGCCAGAGCCTTCGCAAGCTGGACCATCGGAGGGAAAAAAGTGAACGTGAAAATGATGCCCTGTTTTTTTGGGTTTTTTTTTTTTTTTTTTTTTTTTTGTTTGTTTGTTTTTTCGTGAGACAACCCTTGGTTGACCTCACGGATTGCAAGGACCTTGTCAGCTTATAATCCTTTATTTTTTATTTTTTACGCCTACAGCATAGGGTCTTCCTAGTGGCCTCCTATCCAAGTACCCTGTTCTCTTTCTTAACGACACCTGCCTGCTCTCAGATCTTCAACCACTACTCATTCCTGTCTGCTTTTCTTGAGTAATGTGTCCTGAGGGCAGACAGATGCCAATATTGGGTTGCCTTCTCTTTCTTTTCTACCTCGGTCTTAAAAGCTATGTTGCTCTAAAGTAACATGCTAAGTATCAAACTGTACAAAATACAAGAAAACTATAAAAATAGAACTCAGGAGACAGAAATTCAAACATATTTTGAAACCTGCCCCCTTTTTAATGTACCAGACCATGAGATTAAATTATGATCTGCCTTAGAAAATGACAGGTAATTTATCCATTTATTTGTTCACTTGATAGATTTTTATTAAAGGTCCACTATTTAGTAGTTACTGGGTTAGGAAGTGGAGTAAGAATTGCAGTTAAGATCTAGTCCCAGCCGTCACAGAATTTGTTGTCTAGGAAAACAAAACAAAACAAAACAAACTGAGAGCAAATAGATATTAGAATAGTATAAGACAAATCTGGTAACAGGAGAAACACAGGCACCTATTCCAGATGTGGGAGGTCAGGCAAAGGCTTTTAGAAATGGTGAATGTTAAGCTAAGGCCCAAAGGTTGAAAATAAACAATGTAGTAAAAAGAATAATAAGAGAGAAAAACATTGCAATGTTCTTGAACAAACACCATGAAAGAGACCATGACATTTTTAGGGAACTGACCACGGTTTAGTGGACCTAGGGCAGAGACAGTAAAGGGAAAGCTGAGAGACAGATCAAAATACATTGGTGTTTTAAAGTGTATTCTGTAATAATCAGAAATTGGTGCGTTTTTTATAATCAGCTGTACGAATGGAAATAGGAAAGAAGATTCTCTATTTTTTGACTTTATGATGTGCAAAAACAAAACGGAGCATCTTTAGATGACTACGAAAAAAAATATGTTGCCAAAAAATCTGGAGTATAACTGACTTCATATAATTTAACTCCAAAATAGATACATGCCACGGAGATTTAAATTCACAGGAATAAGGTAGACCGCATGACATAGAAGGGGCATAATATAGTGACTAATATAACAAAGCCCTATAAAAACATGAAGCCTTCTATGAAAAAAAAAAAAATTCCCAATAGTTTGTGTTCAAAAATAGGACACAGTTTTGAAAAAAGAGAAGACACATTCATACAATGTATATCTATAAACCTAACATAATCTTCAATTCATGATAATCTTCAATTCAGTTCATTTGTTAAGAATTACTGAGTAGTTAGTCCATGTCAAGCATTTTAATAGGTTCTAGGGCAATCGCAATGGATAAACAATGCAATCAAGTCCAGAAGCTTAAAAGGAGATAGATTATTAAAAAGAACCCTCAGTAAGTGCTCAGGGTTAAAATATGTTCCCTCTATTCTATTATCTAAAATATAAGGCAAAAACTTTTCTTAATCATGGCAGTATTCCTGGTGCCTAAAATAGTGCCTGCCCAGGGAGCAGATAAGTTATATGTGTATATTGAATCTCACTGAGTGGCTCTGGAAATAAGGGCTTACTTACCCTCATGTTTCAGTGTGGCACTGTGGCTTATAGCCCTCAATCTTTTTCCATATCTTGTTTTTGTTTGAGGCCAACGGAAACCGCATTCCCAGTTGGGAAATGAAAAGTCCTTAGATAAATCATATGGCTCCCAGTTGCAAATCACCCTGCAATGGTTTCTCATTGAAATTAAAATAAAATCACTTCTTACCAAGGCCTACGGTTCCCTCGATTATTTCTCCTACCTCATCTCAACATTCATCTGACATGTTCTGCACCTTATAGGCACACACGGGCTATCTTTGTATTCCTCAAACACACCATTTCATGATATTTTTCTCTGCCTGGGATGCTCTTCTCCCAGAACTTTGCATGGCTCACTCTTATCATAAAGGTCTCATAGTGAATGCCACATCTTCAGTGAGGCCCTCTCTGGCCACCCTTTTAAACTGACCTCTCATCGGTACTACTCCATCTGCCGCGTCATCCTGCTTTATATTCGTTATAGCAGTTTTTATTATTTGAAATTTTCTCATTGTGTGTATCTCCCTCCACCCTCTACAGCTAGACTGTTAGCACTATGTAGAAAAGAGAATTACATTGTTTATCATTAAAGGAGTGTTTCATACATAGTAGGTTCCTAGTAAATATTTGCTTATTGCGTACATGAGTAAACTATCCAATGATAAGCAGTCCTTCATTTAAATTGAGAGAAATTATAGACATTGCTATCTATAACAGGAAATTAAAGGCAGTAGCTCTAATATTAGTTACCCAATTTTTGCGGTACAGACCTAAATTATAAGCCTACAACTGAGATCCATTCTTAAAAAGTATTTTAAAAAATCCATACACTTTTGTCCCTACCCCCTCCCCCTGCCACACACAAAAAAGTGCTTACTTTTAAGACGAATTTTATTCTAGAAAAAGTTTTAGTCTGACAAACGACCCAATGGGCATAAGGCTATGGAGGATGAAAATTTCCACTGTAATTTCCCTCAATATTTTAAAGTTCAAATAGCTTCTTTTTAATTGAGCATAAAATACCTCCACTCATACTGGCCATAAAGAAAAATAAGGTGTGAAGTATGTCTTTGCAAGATTGATGAATGACTCTCTTATTTTTTGTAAGGTCTAAAGCACAGGTTGCACAAGTGACCAGATCATTGTAGAGCAACTGTCACACGTAAGAGACCAAAATATAGAATTCTTTTTTTACATTAGCATCATGACCTGGGACAAACACTATTCTGAAGTAGATGAAAAGAAAGACACCAAAGCCACCTCTCCAAAGTTTAATGTCATATAAAATTATATAATTTTATAGAATGAGCTATACATTCTGTGTGACCATAGTCCTTTACAAGTGTGATTCATATGAACAGATTTTACATTAACCAATTGTTCATTTCATTTCCACAGAAAAGGTGCGAGTTGGATATAGGATGCCGGTATTAAAGAGTCATTCATTGAAATGCTATTTACTGAGCAAGTACTATGTGGTAGGCCCTATTTTAGATGTTGGGGAAAGAGTTTTAAACACAAATCACAAGATTCCTACTCTAATAAAGCTTACGTCTAATTGGAGGGAGCCGAATGGAAGAATGAATAAGTAAAAATAGACAAAAGCAGTCAAGTTACTGTGGGGCAATGTGACTCAGAGAGAGTTGGAGGGGACTGGATGCTCTTCCCCCAGAACTTTGCATGGCTCACTCTTATCATAAAGGTCTCATAGCGAATGCCACATCTTCAGTGAGGCCCTCTCTGGCCACCCTTTTAAACTGACCTCTCATCGGTACTACTCCATCTGCCGCGTCATCCTGCTTTATATTCGTTATAGCAGTTTTTATTATTTGAAATTTTCTCATTGTGTGTATCTCCCTCCACCCTCTACAGCTAGACTGTTAGCACTATGTAGAAAAGAGAATTACATTGTTTATCATTAAAGGAGTGTTTCATACATAGTAGGTTCCTAGTAAATATTTGCTTATTGCGTACATGAGTAAACTATCCAATGATAAGCAGTCCTTCATTTAAATTGAGAGAAATTATAGACATTGCTATCTATAACAGGAAATTAAAGGCAGTAGCTCTAATATTAGTTACCCAATTTTTGCGGTACAGACCTAAATTATAAGCCTACAACTGAGATCCATTCTTAAAAAGTATTTTAAAAAATCCATACACTTTTGTCCCTACCCCCTCCCCCTGCCACACACACAAAAAGTGCTTACTTTTAAGACAAATTTTATTCTAGAAAAAGTTTTAGTCTAACAAACGACCCAATGGGCATAAGGCTATGGAGGATGAAAATTTCCACTGTAATTTCCCTCAATATTTTAAAGTTCAAATAGCTTCTTTTTAATTGAGCATAAAATACCTCCACTCATACTGGCCATAAAGAAAAATAAGGCGTGAAGTATGTCTTTGCAAGATTGATGAATGACTCTCTTATTTTTTGTAAGGTCTAAAGCACAGGTTGCACAAGTGACCAGATCATTGTAGAGCAACTGTCACACGTAAGAGACCAAAATATAGAATTCTTTTTTTTACATTAGCATCATGACCTGGGACAAACACTATTCTGAAGTAGATGAAAAGAAAGACACCAAAGCCACCTCTCCAAAGTTTAATGTCATATAAAATTATATAATTTTATAGAATGAGCTATACATTCTGTGTGACCATAGTCCTTTACAAGTGTGATTCATATGAACAGATTTTACATTAACCAATTGTTCATTTCATTTCCACAGAAAAGGTGCGAGTTGGATATAGGATGCCGGTATTAAAGAGTCATTCATTGAAATGCTATTTACTGAGCAAGTACTATGTGGTAGGCCCTATTTTAGATGTTGGGGAAAGAGTTTTAAACACAAATCACAAGATTCCTACTCTAATAAAGCTTACTTCTAATTGGAGGGAGCCGAATGGAAGAATGAATAAGTAAAAATAGACAAAAGCAGTCAAGTTACTGTGGGGCAATGTGACTCAGAGAGAGTTGGAGGGGACTTCTTACTGTGAAATTAAGAAAGTGTTCTCTAAAGAGAGAGCATCAAAACAAAGCATTG
>NW_011888811.1:2714114-2717220 GCF_000151845.1 Pteropus vampyrus
AGCTGGTGTGACTGGAGCAAAGAGGGGAACATGAAAGTTGACAAAGTCAGAGACATAGGATCTTATAAACTAGATAAGAGTTTGGATGTTAAAGACTTTTATGAAAGGAAATGACATGACTGGAATTAGGTTTTTAACAGATCACTCCAGCTCCCGAGTGGTTAGTTCAAGATTGTAGAGGTCAGGATACAACACAGTTAGATCGGTTTATAAATTTTTAATCTAGCACAAGTTACGGTGATGGGTGCAGGGTGACAGCGCAGAGACGGAGAACAGAGGCAAGGTTTGGGCGATCTGGGGGGGCAATGCGGACAGCCCTTACTGATGAACTGAGTATGGAGGTCGGAAGAAACAAAGAAATCAAAGAAAAAATTATAGATCGTGGGCTCCAGCAGTTAGGTGGATGTGGTGACGTTTATGAGATGGAGAAACTCAGGGAAGGGCAAGTCGAGAGTGGAAAATATGGCAAAGATGTTGACTTCAGCTTGCCTATGACATCCGTGTAAATATGTGGAAGTCTGGGGCATGGGTCTAGAGTTGGAAGAAGTTCAGAAAAAGAAGATATAAATGTGGCACTCGTTAGGATACGGGACATGTTTTAAGGCATGAAATTAGATGGATGTATAGATAGAAAGGGCCAAAGTTGGAGCCATCTGTGGGCAAGCAGAGCAGCAGACATCTGCAAGAATGAGAAGGAAAGGCCATGAGGATAGAGGAAAACCAGAGTGTCATGAGATTCAAGAAGAGGAAGTAGTCCAGGAATCAGAGAGGGGTCCGCCTGAGAAATGCTGCTCAGAGGTCAAATAAGGTAAGAGGGAGAAAAGCGGATGAGTTCCAGGATTTATGTCAGAGGAATACTCAATCACGGGACGTGTCGATGGGCTGGATGTGGTACACAGGTAAAGGACTTCCCATAACCCTTCCCCATGTCACATTAACCTCCCTTCTACATCTCTGCCTCTTCTGGTCCATAATCTCACAAAAACAATCAATGAAAAGTAACCATTTCCAGTTTGCTCTCCCTTCCGTGCCGCTAATTTTTCTCTTATACTGCCCCCTTTTCACACTGATGCCAGAGCTAACTGCCTAAAGCTGGAGTCTTCCTTCAAAAACCTTCAGCAGCCTGCCTTCTTTTGTCTTGGATTAAATTAAAATTACAGCTTCAATGCTCAGCTCTAATGCATCTGACCCATTAAATGGTCTCTGACTGCCCTTGCAGAATTATTCTTTCTTCTACTGTTTCTACAGTATGTGGCTTCTACCTATACATAGGGCTCTTTAAATTCTGCGTTTAGGTGCTTTTATTTCTGTTTTCACTATTACACTAAAAATACCTTGAGAGGAATTACCAAAAGAAAAGTCAGGCTGAAGCAACAACAGCAACAACGAAACAAAACAACAGTAGCAAGAGGACCGGATCAAATATAACTGTTAATATTTGAATGCTTACTATGTGCCAGGCAGAATACTTAGCAATTGAAATAGATCTTAGCTCCTTGGGGCAAGTACTAATATTATTCTAACTTTACAGATGAGGAACCTGAGACAAAAAAAAAAAAAAAAATAAGCCACACATCTAAGATTAAATGACTATCATGTATAGAGCATGTATGCATAGAGCAGGTTTTGAAGTTTATCTTCTCCCCAAGTTTATGAGGTCTCCCCTTCATAATGCATAGAAAAATCACTGGACTGAGAACAAAGGCCTCATTTCAGAAAAGCAAGAGTCATTTAACTTCATGGCCATACATTTTTGGTTAAGGGCTTCTTTGGCTTCCAAATCAATCGAAAGTGACACTTTTAGTTGGTATTCTAGAGTGAGTATACAGGGTGGGAGGTTTATTCAATGTGCCATGATCCACATACACCTTTAACTGAAGTCTCTTTATGAGGATAGTTCATTTAATTACCAGGACCCAACCTACCTGTCTGCCCAGGGCGTGGTGATTGAGACTTAAGCTGACAGCAGAAAATGGGGAACAAAAGAGAAGCATCCATCAGACCACTGGGCAACAAGAGACAGAACTTAGGGAGCACATGCCTTAAGGACCCCTTTGGCACAGCACAATATGAAAAGCTGCTGGGTTTGGCCAATTTCCTATTGCTCAATGAAAGGAGATTTCATTTCTAATTATGGGTGAGCTATTTTTGTCATATTCCCCTACAGGGTCATTGCTTCCAATCCTTCACTTATTAATTTGGGAAACATTTTGGAAAATAGTTGAGATTAAGACTGATGGGTGCTATTTTAAACTATACTCGAAAGAGAGAAACTAAAATAAGCAAGTCAGTGCATCCTTTGGTAAGTTGACAGGCGGTGAATTTTAGCAAAAGAAATTAAGCTCCAGGCCAAAATTAAGTCTAATAAAGCATAGCTTTATAATCATTTCTACGGCTGTGAAGCCTAGTTCTGATAGCACAAGGCCATTTCATTTCTAGAGAAATTTTATATGAATGCCTCTGAATTAGGAAACCATTCAGTGAAGAGCTGTAATGGGTTGTCTATTTAAAACAAAAAGCAAAAAACAAAAAACATTTAAACTTGTCTCTTCCTTTCCTCAGTCTAGATCTTCATCACCTCATACGCTTTGATCTCCTCCCTAGATCTACCCCATTATGCAAGTTGTGACCAATTATCCCATGTAAAATATCACTTGTACCCTGTCACTCACTACTCTTTGTTCCTTAAGGATCTAGGATGCCCCGCTGCTGTCCACTAGTAAATTGCACATATTTCAACTTGACATTGAACTGGCCCCACCTTACATATTCAATCTGAAAATAAATCCTCTCAGTCCTGCTAATTTCAAATGGCTCCTCATCCCATAGACATACATACTTGGCTTTTCCTCATACTTGTTCTTTCTCAAACTTTTTGTTTAACAATGTCTAGCACAAAAATCACTTCCTTAATGAATCTCTTTCAGGTAACTCCCTACCCACTTTATTTAGCTATCTATTAATTCAACACCTGTTTTCATTGCAACACAGAATACATGTTTCTAACAACCTTAACTAATTGCCTTCGATTGCGCTCAATTTTTTTCATGTACATGTATTGTCTTCTCAATGAAATAATAAATTCCTCGAGGGAACACGGATTTTC
>NW_011888811.1:2717270-2732102 GCF_000151845.1 Pteropus vampyrus
TTTCAGAAAAGCAAGAGTCATTTAACTTCATGGCCATACATTTTTGGTTAAGGGCTTCTTTGGCTTCCAAATCAATCGAAAGTGACACTTTTAGTTGGTATTCTAGAGTGAGTATACAGGGTGGGAGGTTTATTCAATGTGCCATGATCCACATACACCTTTAACTGAAGTCTCTTTATGAGGATAGTTCATTTAATTACCAGGACCCAACCTACCTGTCTGCCCAGGGCGTGGTGATTGAGACTTAAGCTGACAGCAGAAAATGGGGAACAAAAGAGAAGCATCCATCAGACCACTGGGCAACAAGAGACAGAACTTAGGGAGCACATGCCTTAAGGACCCCTTTGGCACAGCACAATATGAAAAGCTGCTGGGTTTGGCCAATTTCCTATTGCTCAATGAAAGGAGATTTCATTTCTAATTATGGGTGAGCTATTTTTGTCATATTCCCCTACAGGGTCATTGCTTCCAATCCTTCACTTATTAATTTGGGAAACATTTTGGAAAATAGTTGAGATTAAGACTGATGGGTGCTATTTTAAACTATACTCGAAAGAGAGAAACTAAAATAAGCAAGTCAGTGCATCCTTTGGTAAGTTGACAGGCGGTGAATTTTAGCAAAAGAAATTAAGCTCCAGGCCAAAATTAAGTCTAATAAAGCATAGCTTTATAATCATTTCTACGGCTGTGAAGCCTAGTTCTGATAGCACAAGGCCATTTCATTTCTAGAGAAATTTTATATGAATGCCTCTGAATTAGGAAACCATTCAGTGAAGAGCTGTAATGGGTTGTCTATTTAAAACAAAAAGCAAAAAACAAAAAACATTTAAACTTGTCTCTTCCTTTCCTCAGTCTAGATCTTCATCACCTCATACGCTTTGATCTCCTCCCTAGATCTACCCCATTATGCAAGTTGTGACCAATTATCCCATGTAAAATATCACTTGTACCCTGTCACTCACTACTCTTTGTTCCTTAAGGATCTAGGATGCCCCGCTGCTGTCCACTAGTAAATTGCACATATTTCAACTTGACATTGAACTGGCCCCACCTTACATATTCAATCTGAAAATAAATCCTCTCAGTCCTGCTAATTTCAAATGGCTCCTCATCCCATAGACATACATACTTGGCTTTTCCTCATACTTGTTCTTTCTCAAACTTTTTGTTTAACAATGTCTAGCACAAAAATCACTTCCTTAATGAATCTCTTTCAGGTAACTCCCTACCCACTTTATTTAGCTATCTATTAATTCAACACCTGTTTTCATTGCAACACAGAATACATGTTTCTAACAACCTTAACTAATTGCCTTCGATTGCGCTCAATTTTTTTCATGTACATGTATTGTCTTCTCAATGAAATAATAAATTCCTCGAGGGAACACGGATTTTCGTTGTTGTTGTTGTGATTCCCTACATCCTAACACAGCGTTAGGCAAAAAGAACTTAATAAATATGTGTTGAAGGAAGTGAAAAATTTCTACGTGGCAGAATGGAATGTGGGCCAGATTAGGAAGTTGTGAGAAGGTTCTGGTCTTGACTGTAACACTTGCTAACTGTGTGATATTGAGCAAATCAATTAACTGCTTTAAGACCCAGTTTACAAATTTATAAGTTAAGAATAATAACAGTATCTTCCCTATCGATAGAAAAGCATGATGTAAAAAATGAAAGAAACGATGCATGTAAAAATGCTTCTTTTTCGAAAGAACACATTTCTATATTTTAATATATTTTCACATACAGCATGAAAACAATCTTCCTCCATCCTGGAGATATTACTGAAATTAATTTTTACTTGATTAATACAATGAACAAATGATGTAAAACAATATGAAAACTGAATTACAATATGACCAAACAGAAGACTTATAAAGAAGGGTTTATAGTAGCTTAATTCATAACAGCTCAAAATTGAAACTAAGCCAAATATGCATCAACAGGTCGGTGGACAAGGAAATAATAGCATATTCATCTAATGAAGAACTATTTAGGAATAAAGAAAGAATGTGAAAAAGAATGGATCTCAAAAGTACAATTCCAAGCAAAAGAAGTCAGATTCAAGAGTATGTCATATGCTTTCATTTAAATAAAAAAGGCAAATTTAATCTATCCCATCAGACAAGCAGATCAATGGTTGCATGGTGTAAAGGGTGGGGGTGGGGCAGACTGCAATGGGGCCACAAGGGCATTTTTGGAGTGATAGAAATGTTCTGTATCTTGTCGTGGTGATACCATGAGTGTATATATTTGTCAAAAGGCATGGTTATATACCTTAAGTAGGTATATTTTATTTCATGTAAATTCTACCTTGATTACATTAATGGCACTTGAAATTGATGTTTGACTTTATTTTAGTTCCTGATATGAGTATTATAAATGGTCTTATTTTACAAATAAGAGAAAGAATGAGTTACTTCCTCTTTCTAGGAGCACTGAGGATTTTAGCCAGTAGGTCGCTACTTTGGCAGTGAAGAAAGCAAAGTGAGATGGAATTTGTTCATGGGCCTCTGAGATCTAATACATCTGCCAAAATTAGATGCATTGCTTTCTTCTTATTGATGCATTAAAATTCCCCTTTTCAGGACTAAGAGAAGAATATTATTTTATTGAAAACAGGTTTTGTATTTTAAGTCAAATTCGACAGCCCACAAAATGACCAACTTCCACACTGCAGAATTTACATTTTTAGACTCTAAAAAAAATCAGCAAAAGCTGATAACTGTACAGCTTCTGTACTCTCCAATTATCTCCTTTCAGAGCCAGAACACACAAACACTTTTTTGCATTTAATTAAGTATTGCAATTCCAGACTATCTTTGATTAATGAAGAGCAATACAGCGTATAGATAGAATTATGTGATTATTTCACAATTGATCTTTAATTATTCCATCTGATAATAATTTCACTAATTTTTCATAATATTCTCATCTAGCTTCTTATAAATGAGCTATAACGATTAATAATTTTTATTAATTTTCCTTGAAAATGATGTGAAGTTTTAGATGGAACTCTTAACCTTCAAACACTGTTTTTAAAATTTTAATTAAAGGATAAGCTGCACTATCACATGAAAAAAAACTGCATGATTTCTTCAGATACAGCAAGTCAAGTAAACACTCAAATGTTTCCTGCTTCTTTTGTTGAGTTTGGAAGTTAGTACGTGGGTAACTGGTACTAAATCATTTGCTTTTTGCCATCTCCCTCTGCATTTTTAATAGGTTGGGTTTCAGTGTCAGACAGATATTGGTTTTATGCCAATTTGACCCCTTCTATGTGACTGGCCAATATGCTTAACTTCACCAAACTGCAGCAGCAGTGCTACTAAGATGGAGATTAGAGTTCTCACTGGGAACTAGGTAGTGTCTTAAGACACGGGTTTGGGTGAGGCCACCTGGGGCAAGTGTGCAGAGTGAGAGAAGGACAAGGTCAGAGTTTAGCCACTCAATTTCCAGTCAAGTAGAGCAGGAGACTGCCAGGGAGACTAAGAAGGAGCAGACTGTGAGGCTGGAGGAAAACCAGAGGATGTCCTGAGAGGCAAAAGAAGGAAGAGGTTACGATGTACTAAATACCCTTCAGATTCATTATTCCATTTAACCACTATAATGGCCCTCTGAAGTGCAAATACTACCATCCACATTTTTAAAAATGAGTAAAAGCATACCAAAGACATCCAGCTAATGAGGGCAGAGCCAAGACTTCGACCTAAAGCTCTCTTATTTAGATCTCATTCTCATAAACACCATGTTTGTACCCAATTCATTGTATTTGTTCATTAAATAGTGAATTTCTATTACTTATTTACTGGTTATAAACACATTAAGTCCTGCCTGGCTGCTATCTCTTGCTATATAAATTGAGGCTGTGTTTGCACAGCCCTGACACAGCCTAGGCAGAGAACAATAAGGTGACTTAGATACCATGTGACTACAGAATCTAATCTTCTAGTAATTGGGATTTTTGGAGACTCTTTGAACTGCTGGAGATCATGAAGGGACATACGGACTAATGACTATTGATGAACTTATACCTTTGTGCTGACAATTTCATTCTAATTATTTTTAGAGGGTGTTGGAAAATACGTTGCCATTAATTAATGTTAAGAAAATCATGTATTGCTTCAAAATACATTTAAAGTAAAATATTTAAAGTAAAAAAAATTATTCTGCCATTTATTAAAAATGTCCAGTATGCCAGATACTATGTTGAATATCCAATGCACATTCTTCAATACTGTGAGATTAACGTTATTATCTGCATTTTTCACATGGGAAAACTGAGATTTACAAAGTTTTAGTAACTTGCTGAAAGTCACATAACTTGCAAATGGCAAACCAGGACTGAAACTTTGAAACTTACTCCAGATTTAGTTCATTATGAATGTCCAGAATGAACTATTTACCTGAGGAGCACTAGACTGGCTTATGGGCATTTAAAGTTATTGTAGATAACTGAGTTTTCCCAAGTAGTTAATAAAACACCTCAGGGAACCAAATTTTAAAATGTCCATTGTTGTGGAGTAGAACTCTTTCCAAAATTGCCACATGCCTTTCCGCCTCCTTTAGTACAGAACACTAGATAAGAGTTTACATTTTCTTGATGGCATAAGGCATTCATTAAAATCGTCAGTCATGGTACTTTTTCACAGGTATATGACCCAGTGGGTTGCATAGTTAAATGAATAAAACCCTTATACTAAGAATTTTTTTCCCTGACAAAAATTCTTTAGTGTTAGCTGACTTTATTTAGGACATTCGAATCTTTCTTTAAAAAAAATGCAGAAAAGAGTATTCACATGTTAGATACCTGGAAAGAAGTAACATAGCCAAGTTTCTAAAAAAATACATTAGGAAATCAAAGCTCAAAATGGCAACCTCCCAAAGCAGTCCCCTCCTCCTCAAGAACATGATCTTGTCCCACTGTGTTCCCCTTTTCCTTTGTCTTGTCAACAAAAGTCAGAGCATGGTGTAAGATTTCTATACTACGGACACCAGAAATAAAATCTCTACCTCGTAAGTCTACACCTAAAGGTCTTTCTCACTCACTAACAATGAATCCACTGGTGAAGATGGAGTGTCAAAAATCCAGCACTAGTCAAGAGTTTTAAGGGGGGGTTCTTTCAATTCTTCCTTGGCTTTTCCACCCGGAGTTTGAAACCTTGGGGTTGGATTTTTTTTTACCTTTTTTTTAAAAGGACCCTTGAATACTGAAAGCGATTTGGGTATAAAAACATAATCACTTGACCTTTAAAGTTACAATGGGCTTCAACATTCTTTCACTATAGTAGATGTTCTGATTAAGATTCCAGTCCTGTGGTGAGACTGAATGTATAGCAATATCATTACCTATAAAGAAGGTTTTTTTAAAAAAGTGCAGGACACCATCTCTGCTCCCTCTACTTTGTGTGACAGTAGATTAGCTTTGCTCTCTTCAGATAAGTCTGCCATTCTGAAAAGGATCATTTATTAAATACACCAAAAGATCCATGAATTGGCCAGGAAAGTATACTCTCACTTTGTTAAATATTTGACACGTTAAAAAGCTCAGGGACAATGATAACTCCCAATCACTTATACTTTTTATAGAAATCTAGATTTTATGGAAGATTACCTGAGGTTCAATTTGACTAATTTAACATAAAATAGATAGGTTTAATCAGCCCTTTAAATCTGTTCAAGTGTTAGTATTGTTCAGAAGTCTTTGCTCTGAAATATCCATTAAATAGTTTGGTAGCTCTATAAGTTATCGGTTCATTTCTACCAGTAATAACTAGCGTTCCACTATATCTCACGACCAAGGTTTATGGGTATACATTGCACACCAAAGCAGTTATTTAGACACGTTTGGTCCTCCTTTCCTCTTCCCACCTCTTTTTCCCTGGCTAATTTTTATCCCTCTTTATTTCCTCCTCCTTTATCCCCCTCATCTATTGAGAGTCCATTATATACCTGGTACCCCGCCTTGTTTGTTTGTTAAAAGATAAAATTAAAAGTAATTTCTTTAGAATGATACTTTGTTTTTTCTTGAAGTTTAGCCACACACTTGAGGAATACTTTATTTATTTATTAACTTGGGGATAGATTTTAAACTACAGATTTTATATGTTTTAAGATATGACTTGTTTGTTCTACGATAATAACATAGCTTAGTTTTCCGTTGCAGTAGAATGAATGACTTCATGTCATTCCCAGTTAAGCATTCCCATTCTCTGTCCTGATTAGCGTAAAGCGGGATTAAGTAAAAATGATGATTCATACTCTCAGAGGCTAAGGCAGAAAGCAGGACCTAACTGGTCCTTTCACTGAATGCCCCAATGTACAGCTGTCCAACGATAGATGTATCTTCAATGTGGCACTCTGGTGGCCTGAGGTGGTGTGGTGATGTAAGCAGCTTATTAAAGAGCTGTCCTCTCTTCTCTATCCTTGTAGCTAGCATTTTTCTCTACTCTTCAGACTGGCCAGCTTCTTTGTATCTCCATAGTTGCTTCTATTATTTGCAGCCTCTATTTTTCCTTTTCCTTTTCCTTCAGCCTTCTCCATTCTTGGTTTTTCCTTGCTTCTCCCACGACTCTCAACTTTTCAGCTGAGTAACTTGATTTACATAGCAGTTGAAGGGTGCTTCTATATTTTCCTTTTAGTCATGTAAGTGATTGCATTTTACTTCTAACAATTGGATATTTGGACCTCTGACCTATTGGTTTGCCCAATCAGGAAGCAGTGCCGCACAGAGATGAAGACTTCGGGCAATGGAACCGGATTAAATTCTGACCTCCCCATTTTTAGCTGGATGACCTAGGATGAGTTGCTTAATGTCTCTAAGACTTGGTTTCTTCATCTGAAAAATGGGAATAGCAATAATAGCATCTAGTTCATAGGGGTGCTGTGATGATTAAATGAAGTAATATACACTAAAGCATTTAGAACAGTGATGGTGTTGTGGTAAATCCTCGATCAACCTTAACTCTTTTTAAATATGTATTATTGTATGCTGCTCAAGACTTGTTTCCTCTTTTCTTGTCCTGTGCAAGGGATAATTTTAAACAACCATTCATAGATTTTGATTTCCTAACAGTGTCTAATATCAGATCTTTAGATACTCTGAGTATCTGTTATAAGTTTCACAATGATTTTTAACAATATATGTTATTTTTAACATGTCGATGCCCTTGAAGAACAATGAGTGCACTTGTGTGTGCATGTGCACATACATACACACATTTATACACGTGCACACACGCATTGCCTATTGGCTGTTCTAGGTCAGCAGATATAATCTGGTTACTAAAGGTTAGAATGGACACTTGCATCCTTATAGATAAGCTGGTTGATGTAACAAGAAAAACATCCATTAAATTAATGTTTAGAAGCATGGTGAATTTAAATGTATTTTTTCCTATGCCATAAAATTTTTATTTGCCATTTATTAATATTAAAGAATTTGATCACAACTTACACTTAGTGCAGATGAATGCTAATAAAAACAAGCAATTCTGTATAAGTGCTAAAAATGAACTTAGGGCCAAGACATATCAGGAAAAGAAAGCAGCATGGGGGTAATTCTGTTAAGAGTCGCTTAAAGCCTGCATTGTACTACTGCCATGTAAGAAGGCGAAGGCTGCTGCCAAACACTTTGCTGAAATGAAAATTATTTAAACCACAAAAAGCACGACAGCTCCATATGAATATCTTAAAGTCCTAAGGTCACTTACAAAGGAGAACCAGGTGATAAAACATTGGAAAAGCAAAAATTATAGCCATATCTTCACTCTAATTACCCTTTAAGAAGATATATATTTTGCCAGTTTTAAAAAGCAGAGATTTTCTTCTGCGTCTAGACTAATGAAAATTTCCAGGAAACAGAAGGTTAAGAATGTTTTGTTGGTTAGTATGACTTTTTCTAGCCTGATTACCCCTCTGTTGCTTCACATCAGAATACTTCATCTTCCAAAATGCCTCCAAAATACTACGAATTTGGAATCTTCACAGGACTAAGTCTAGCCTTGTCCAGTTTCAAGATGTTCTAATGGGCACTTCTTTAAGAGCCACTAGTCAATTCAAATCAGTTTTACAGATGACATAAATAAAGGCCTAGAAAACTAGGAGCAAGGAAAATTAACATTCTTTGATCATCTGCATAATACGCGGAGAGCCAAAATAAAGTAATGATTAAGAGCAAAAGAGCAAATCCCACTCCCACTAATTATTCCTTTTGCTTCCTCAGTTTCCCTATCTGAGCAGGGCATTATAATATTACTTAGTATCTACAGTTATGACCATTAGCTGAGTTAAGACATATAAAGTGCAAACAGCAAAGCCTAGCAAAGAGAGTACTCGGAAAATATCTGAGTTCATTAGGTGACAATCCTTTGCTGAGATTTTACGTGTTATATTGCTTAATTTTCACATCAACCATGAGTAAGGCCATTCATCCCCATTTTACTGATGGAAAAACAGATTCAGAAACGTTAAATAACCTACCAGAGTCTACCAACTAGTGAGCAATTGTGTAGCCATTCAAACCCACTCCTATATCACTCTAAAAAGCCAATTCCATAACATACCAGTTATCCCCTTCATCCCATGGAAAATACAATTGATTTAAATTTTTTTTGGCAAATTAAGAAATGAAAATGAACTAATGTCTTTAAAAAGTTATAGTGTAACTTTTCTTCCCTACAAACTAGAATGGTCCATTCGCATTCTATTTTTAAAGGAATAAATGTATCTGAAATGTATCTGAAATAAATGTATCTAAAATGGACTACATTGTCTTGGGCACATATAAACGTCCCTGGCATGAAATGTGGGTGCTGTGGAGAAGTAAAAACAAACAAACAAACAAACAAACAAACAAAACTCTACCACAAGTATAATAGAAGTGTTGCTATCTGCCTTTAGGTGAAATTCCCTGATTATTTTGAACTTCCTTTGGTTGCTGGTTTCTATATGTACCAAGAAAACTTCTAGACCGCCTGTCATCCATCCAAACTTGAACTGACCGCGATGGATGGTGAAGCTTCAGAGATGGCTGCTTTGGCATCAGTGCCACTTGAATGGGCTTCTAACATGTTACCTTTTTCTTATCTATCGAAAACTCCAAAGAAGGGGTCTACAGGTGAAACAGCGAATTTTACCTAAAAAAAGTAAAGACTAGTAGTGTATGAATTTCTTACATCCCAACTGGAGTCCAAAGGGATATTTCATCCTGAAGAAACAAGCCACCCATGCAAACCATCTGTAGAATAACCACACAACAGACCCAGTGGTGATTTCACAGTTGCCAATAAAACAAGCTTAGAAGCCTTCCAAGAAGACAAATGCTTCTGAAAAATATCTTCCACCATTCAGCATATGGGTCTGTGATTGCTGCCCAAACAAAAAGATAAAGTAAGGTAGGCCAGAGGACTGAAACATGTTTTCCCTTCTTCCTTCTGTTACAATAAGGAGATACTCTACTTTTCATTTCATTTTCCTTTTTAGAGATTCCAGAAAGATGTTCAGTCTTTCTGACCAATACTGGAGTTTAATGCCATTCTCCTCAGTGCTCAGAGGAACTCGATTTATTCAAAATGCTGCAGGTCTTGATTTTCCTATCATTATATGAATTTCAGCAGCTTGATATCCTTTCCTGTTGAGGGAAATAGGAGAGGGCTAAAAGAGGAGCAAGCATATAATTTTTGCATTTAAGTCTCTTTTCTTTCTCTCTACTCTACAACACAATACCAAGGCAACTTTTTCTCTCCTCTTTGCATGGGGACGTGGAATTGTGAAACCAGAAGGTCTAGTCTGCAGGGCAGAGCGGCTTCATGCGTTACCCTGCCGTGCATACCCTGTGGCTGGTGGGGTAGAGGAAATCGCAAGCTTGGAAGGGCATTTAATTGGAACTCCTTGGCCAGAGGCACTGAGAAGAAGGGATGTCTCACTGGCGGAAGTAGCAATGTCATCATATTCTTACCTTTCTTCCAGGTCCCACCCTTTGGTTTTTCCCTCTCTCTCTGAAGAAAAAAAAAAAAGTACATATACAATATTTGAGCCAAAAAGGCAAGATGAGGAAAAGAAAATTCACTTCTCTCTAATCTTTAATGCAACAAAAGACGACGTGTCCAGAAGTGCAAAATCTCTGTTTGAATGACCTCATCTAGGCTTGCCAAATGCTACCTGATGAATCACAATTAATTGGGCTCCTAATAAATTTCAATGAAAAAAAAATCAGGTATCATGTGGTGAATAATTTAGAATCCACATGAAATACTCAAAAGGGAACCAGACTCAACATTTTTAAAAGGATACATTTATTCAGGTGTAACATTAAAGATTTCCTTAAAATTTTGAACAAAATAAACTGATGTTAATAGTAAAATGTGTCTGGCACCAAAAACAGCAGAAATGACAGAGATCTGGCAGTAATATTCCAGATGGGTAAGCAATAAAAAAAATAAGCAATGTATCCACAACCAACCTCCAGTGGATAGAGAGTATTCCATCATATGGAGTCTTTACTATAGGATCAAGATCGGGCACGGTGTAGATTCTGTCTACTCAAGTGACTACATCAATGAGAAGATAGGTGCTCAAAGTGAGCAGGGCATTTTAGAGAGAGGGGGATGCAGAACAAGTAGATCTCACCTTCTGTCCTTTACAGGTAATCACAACCTGGTTCCCAAGACTTATAAATATGAGATCATTAGAGAATGAAACAAGATCATACACAGTTAGATGCAAAATTATATTACATACTACAAAAATGCTATTGGTATTAAAACTGAAGGAAAAATCTATAGAGTCTACAGCTCTTAGGAAAGACCCTGCAGAGGTGAAAACTGAGAATCTAGAAGTTCTAACGGCATATTTTGAAGAAAACTTAGGGCAAAGATTTTCAGATAAGAGGAAGCTCATGAGCAAAGACATTTCTGTGGGAATGAGCAATTTGTGAATAGGATGTGGTTAAACAGGCAGAAGAAAATTATGTGGCACATACAAGGAAAATTTTGAAAGATAAGATTAGCCCAGTTGATTAGAGAGTTCGAATAAACTTGTATAACTTGGACTTTATCCAGTAGATTCTCTGAAGCCATTTAATAATATTAATATTAGTATTACTATTAATAACTTTCTTATTTATTGAGTGATTCTGATGTAGTTGCTGTCTAAGCACTTTACATGCATTATTTATATAATTTTTATAGCAACCACATATGCCAAGAATCATTATTATTTCCATAAAAGGACGAAGTATTAAAAAGTAAAAGTACTTCAGAGAGTTCCCCAGGTCCATGCACTGGAATTTGAATCAAAGTTGTTTTATCTCAAAAATTAAGAGAGCAGAGAGATGAAATCTAGTATTTTCTACATCAGCAGTAATTATTGAGTACATATAGATGATAATGCTCTTAAGGTTACATATGAAACGTGTTATCTGATTTCCCAGAGCAGAGGCATGTCAAAATTCTTGAGACCCTATAGATCAAGACCATACTCGTTGTTTTACTTCTGATTAACTCATCATATCTGACATAATCTTGCAACTAGATCTCTCCCTTCCTCCCTCTCTCTCTCTCCTTGCCCATCTCTCTCCTCTCCTCTCCCTTCTCTCTCTCTCTCTCTCTCTCTCTCTCTCTCTCACACACACACACACACACACACACTCTAATGTTCAGTGAAGCCATATAACCTGTACCTACGATCATGTACGTGTACATGGCAGAGCTCGGAATCAGGTCCAAATCAATCTCTTTCCTACACAAAAGATTGGCAAACTATAGCCTATAAGCCAAATCTGGCCCACAGCCTGTTTCTGCATGGCACATGGGCTGAAAATGCTTTTACCTTTTTAAATGGTTTAAAAATCAAAGGACTATTGCATGAGACATATAAATGGTATGAAATTCTAATCACTTTGTCCACAAATAACATTTTACTGCAATGCCACACACATTGGTTTAGGTATTATTGTCTTTGGCTGCCTGCAGACTACAATGGCAGGGTCAAGTAGTCATGACAGAGACTGGCCTGCAAAGCCTAAAGTATTTACTATCTGATTCTTTACAGATAAACTTTTCACCCCTGTCCTGAATCATGATCTTTCTACTCTATCACTGTGTCTCATTATGTTGTTCTATCCTTAAAATATACTAGTCTGACAGAGTGAAGAAAGAAGCCCAGCGAAAGTATGAGAACACCACAAAAAACTAAGGGACATTCCTCTCACACTTTTAATTCCAGATTTGTAATAACTGGAATATTGAAGGGCATTTCCTCCTAGATGGCAGATGTGAAATGCCAATGCAGAGTGACAGAAAAAAAATATATGCTTTAGGATTATTTTATAACGATTTTTCTGGGGGGAAAAAGGAGTAAAGTGGATCAGAGACAAGAAGACAACCTGTAAGATTGTTTTAATGATTCAGACATCAGGTGTCAAAGTCTCAAGCAGCTGTGATATTTGTGGAATGATAGTTAAACTCATAATCTGAGTCATGCGACCGACCACTTTTCTAGAAGGATATTTGGAGGGAAAATAAAAATAAGGGGCCTGGTATTATATTTTAAGTGTTCACACTCACTGAGAACTATACATTTGCCTACCTGGGCTTCACACAACTGGCCACTTACTGAGTTAAAGATAGTTTAACCCAGATAGGGCAGCTCTTCAGCTATTCACATTGATCCAGACATTAAGAGGGCCATTCTCTGAAATCCTTCGACTTCATGCGCTGTACCTCTTATGATAAACTTGACTCGGAACTACACTACGAAACTCTTCATTCAAGTATTTTATGCCTCGGTGTATGGAGGCAACCTCTGCCAAGATTTCAATTATCAGCAGTAGGGAGACAGTATCCAGGACTATAAGTTTGTTGTACACCATGTGCCATGTTCTCAAAAAATCAAGCTAGAGAGTGGACAAAGTTGTATCTCCTTGCTGCATGGGGAGCAAAAAGCAAGATGTGACACCCAAGGCACAAATTACCAACTACGATTAAGAGAGTGTCAGACTATACCCCAAAACTTTTCACAGATAGCAACACGTAACAGTGATTTTAGAACAGCAACAATGAGTTTAAACAAAAAGCCTGTGGCCTGGTATTTGGGGATGTAATTCTGATACCAAAAAAGCTTCTTCTTATTATTATTTTCTTTTTTCTTTTTAGCTAATGCATCACATCGTCAAGGTTGTGTCAACCACAAAAGTTATATGCTAAAATGACAATTGGTTTACTAAGGTAAAACTAAATGTGTTTTCCTCTCAACGGTGTGTGGTTTGCTCAACTTCATTTGAAAAATTAACTGCCTAAAGCAGACAGATAGAATGTTTGGGCATTACCAGTTGCCCACATTTGATATCACTATCTAAAAAAGCACACCAAAGGCTTCTAAGAAGGTACTACGCACTGCTTTTCGTTAGGGTCAGTCTGTCAGGTAATTTTCCCAAGAGTATGGAGACTATAGACTCTCTTGTTTTATGTGCCGAGGGAACTGCTCCATGCCCAATACAACTTCCAGGTTTTAAGTGAAGTTTTACTAGTGTCAGCTTAGGCCCCAGCTTCTTTGTGGGTTTGAGAGCCCAAATGTTCCCCCATCGGTTTTCTTTTCAAGATTCCTATTGAGCAGAGTCAAAAGAGCAGCCTCCATAGAGGTTGACAGGAAGAAGTAAAGGGGATTTTAGAAGAAAGAGACCATAGGATCTGGTATTTATTTGAAAAGGGCCAGAGATAAAATGTCAGTCATCGTCAAACAAATATGCTGTGACAGGACTGCCCTACCTGGCCCACTCATCCCTGAGGCCTGATCGAACGAAGTTGGGAACCTATTTATACACAGATTTATACACAGATTGAGTGTTATATTTTCTATATGGACGTAGAACAGTTTGTTAAATGTTTAGAGGTGCTATGATTAATAAACAAAATTTCGTTTAAAAAGGACGACAGTCTCATGGGATGTGAGCCAGAGGCACCACCTAAGCAATGCCTGGGTTCCTGACCCACAGAGACTGTGAGATAATACATGTTTATTGTTTTAAGCTAAGTTTTGGGGTAATTTGCTATATAGCAAAAGATAATTAATATAATGATAATTTATTAAACTATATGTATATTTTAAAAATTTAAGAAAAAATGAAAAAGGAGAGATTCATAATAAGCATTGCCTTCATGTATTTTTTAAATAAACAGTAAAAAGAGGAGTACAACCATAAGCCTTTGCGGGTCTGTTTGAGGTAAATTTTGATATTTAAAAAAGTTACTCATACTCAAAAACCTTGGGGATCATGTGCCTGAAAATTTAGAAAAGAACATATCCAAAAGATCAGAGGAAAAAAAAAAAAACATATTATTCCATGGTTAGTGACAAGGAACAAATGAAATCTGTCTTCTAAACTAGTTAAGCTTCTATAGTGGATTATTAACCAGATGGTTTTAGAAAAGAGATGATCACTGTGAACCAGCATAAATTTACTACAAACAAACAAATCTAATTTCCTCTGACAAAAGAATTACTAGACAGACTGGCCAACAAAGTATTATAGAGATTCTATATCTAGGTTTTAATAAAACAGATGACAAAGGCTCCCATGACATTGTTGTTGCCAATAGGAAAATGTGGGCTAGATAATAATATGGTGAATCATTTGGAACACCTGGCAAATGGCAGAAACCTACGGCCAACTGGCTGATGCCGAAGAGTTCATATTATGGCTTATGTAACAGAGAAGTCTAGATCTGGCTTTTATTCCAGAACAGCTGGAGGATGGTTTGGTCTCTTTCTCTTTCTCTCCTGGCTCCACATGCATCTGTCAGTTGAACGACAGTCTCCATATGGGACTACCAA
>NW_011888811.1:2732792-2758136 GCF_000151845.1 Pteropus vampyrus
CAGTATTGTGTAGTATTCAGATCAAGGTCAGTGATAGCTCCTCTATTTTTATGCAGGTCAGATCAGATCCAGAGTTTATGTAGCATTTTGGATATTCTATTGTGATGTTGGGTGATTTCCTATTTCATGCTTAACACAGTTTACAATTATGTATTTTTGTTGTTCTTTTGCCCTGTCTTAGATATAAATGTCTTGAGAAAGGATATAAATGTCTTGTGTGTGTATGTGTTTTATCATTGGATTACCACATGATAGCATCAATAAATATGTTTTATAGGAAAAAAAACTCAAAAGTTCCCTGAAGATGAGGACGATGGAAGATAATTTTAAAACTCTTTCATGAAAAGAAGAGATGAAGGAATAGACATGCTGAACTTGGAGGAGAATATTACCTGTCTTCAAATCTTTAAAATGCCTGTGAATGAGCAAGCAGTGTTCGCAGACTAGTAATCTCTCTTTTTCTTTTACCATTCAAGTTGAACTTATGTGAACATCTCTTAAGAATGTTGTACAAGAAGTTTCAATTGGGTGATAGGAGAGATGACTAAAATAAGGTTCCTTGCCATTTTAATAGGACAAAATTTTATAATTCTACAGATATTAAGAAACTTCTGAGGACTTGACTCAGTGCCTTGTCCAGTCATGTCAAATTAGTACCATTCTTGGGACACAGGGCTGTACTGAGTAATGTAGAAGTCGGAAACATATTTGACTGTGTCAAAGGTTTTAATTGATGACAGGTCTGCAATAATATGAGACAGAGTCTCATTCTCTAAAATCTGTAGGAATGAGACAATCACAGCTTGGGCTCATATGGGAAAGAAGTGTCAGGCTGCTATATAGCACATACAAGTCAAATTCCTGCTTCATTGTTCTTCCTCTCTCCCTTCCTTCCAAGAACAGACTTTCAAAACACCTTTTGAAATACGTGAGCCATTGTCTGGCATTTGGAGAACTTTCTCATCTATCTATATATTTTTAGAATTGCGTATGGCTTGAAATAATCATTTATATAACTAGTTTTATATTTGCATATGGACTAAAGTATATATAAAAGTACATGTAAATGTAAAATTTAAATTATTTATATTGTGAACAGAAGTAGGCTTTGGTATACTCTATGTATTCTAAAGAAGACAATTCTGATCTTTCATTCAAATTCCTCTCGCAATGTAAAGGCCACATCTTCATTACAAATCTAGCTTACATCCCTCGTACTCAAGTCAAGCCCCACCATGTTTATAGTTCTTATCCAATTTTACTACTGTGTCTTCCAATTTTTTTTGACTATGGAAGTCTAGCTTCCTGGATAGCATTATGTGCCCATCACTGTAACCGGTACTGGGACTTTCCATTTGACCACAAGTGTAAGTGGCAGCCAGGACGTTGTCCTTCTGTATTGAGTCCATAAATAACTCAACACAGTTCTGGGCACATAATGGTTGTTTAATTCTTAAAATCAAAGCCGAACTTTTTGGGAGAAAAGATCCTTTTTTCCTGGCAATTTTCATCATTTCTTCAAATGCATGGGTGGAAAACCCTGGGGCTTCAAGTTAGTCCTTAGATTCTTTAAAAAGTGTTTTTACAAAGGAATTCATCTATAATCAAAGCAGCAATAATGAATCAACCTGGGAAACATGATAATTTCTCCTAAGGGTTAAATTGTTTCAAATCAGAAGTCAAAATTATATTTATACTAATGACAACCTTAAAAATGTAACACAGCATCCAATTTTTGCATAAAAATTACACATTTTAAATACCAAAGCTTGATGTGAATTTTACACTCTGTTTATGTTAAACCCAAAAAGTGAACTTAAAAGTAATCATGTAAATTGAATGATAATAAGAGTTCTTTTATATTTTTAGACTACTTCAAATGAATAATTTAAAAGGCATCAAGCAAAATATTTTATTAACATAAAGTTAATGGTATATTTTTATAGTACCTGATTTTCAAAAATTTGCACTAAGACATTATCATAATCAGCTCATGTCAGTTGTATGCCATTTTACATACACTATATTTGAATAAAGTTAATGCACTCATTGGCACAGAAGCTCAGTTTAAATCTTATTCCTGAACTATTACTGCTAGCCTTATTAAAACACTTTTAATTCACCAACTACTATGTAAACCTAAGGTGACGATGACTTCAGTCGTTGAAATATAATTTCTATCAGTAGTGTTTCTGGCTATATAGCAAGATCACATAAAAAGTTTGAATCAGTTTTGTTAAAATAGGAAGAAAATCATAAGAATCAGCAGGTTGCCTGCCATGAAATGGTACAGAAAGTACTTTTACTCAGAAATAACATCATGATACAAATAAAACTTTATGGTGGTTACTCTTCTGTAAATTAGATATTCCTTTCCCATTAATATGCCTTTTCTCAATATGCTGGCTTGAATTGTAACATAAATTTGTAAATTATATGTGCCAAAGAAAATTGGCTTATTTTCAAATATGAATTTTCTTACATAATAATTTCATAGCAGATCATATTTTTGATACAAAATTGGGTAATTATTCAGTAATTTTCTTTTTATATATTTAAAAAGACGAATCAATAGCCTTTGACACTACAAATTGTTCTACCTTCCTAATTGACATCTGGCATATAAGACTATAATTTTATTGATCTTATAGTGAGGGATAAAAGGTATTTAGGTTATAAAACCAGTTTGGAATTTGGTTTATGATATCAGTCCCTTTCTCTTTAAATTAGTTAGTTCAGCAAGTTTCGCCATTAAACAATTCATTTCCTGAATGTATCTCATTACAGATATAAAAATCTATGGATATTCAACTGGACAAGCATCAGGTCCATTTTCTTGAGTATCCAGGGGAAAAAAAGGACTATAGTACTGGAGATTTCTAAACACCCTTGGCATCAACTGATACCTCAATTATTTTTACATATTTTTTTTTTGCTTTCTCTTTTGTCTTCTACTCAAAGTTCCTGAATAAGTGTCATATTCCATTCCTGATTTGCCATGTCAAGTTTCAGTGATGATTTGTACTAGTATCAAAGGCCTAGGATAGTCCTTTAGAAGTCTTTAAATAAATAACTGGACTGGGTTCCTCATAAATAAAGAACGTTTTTTCTATTTCTCTTGATATTTAAAACTTTCTGTTCTCTTAGCATCTAGTTTTTTTGTTTTTTTTTTTTTTCTCCCTCCAGTGTATGTGTTTTAGTCTAATAGTGCTTTTGAGTGCCCAGGTACTGCTGTGATAAGTGCCACAGAAATACTTATGTAGAAAGATAGATTACTCTAAACTGGTTTCCATTTCCCAAACAAAATTTCCAGCGATAGGAAAATAAATGCCACTAGTTATAAAAACCAATGGCTTTTTTTTTTTTTTTGTCTGCGTAAGAAGTATGGTATTATGTCAAAAGGAGCAATATAATTAATGCCTCAGTCCTAGAAAATAGTCTTCTTTTTAGAAGTAAAACAGTAAAACAAAATAACAATGACAACAAAAGCCTCAGAAGCATGGTATGTCTCTGGAATTTCATCTATATAGATTCTAAGTGACTGAGTTTCTTTTTTTCTAGGTTTAGTGCTAAACTTACAAGGAATTAAAAGTGAATAAACTTCTCAAAGACTCTAAAATGAATACACAGAAAGCAGCAGATGAAGTAAAGTAACATAACCAGTGGATGAGCGACTGCAGACTCAACGCTCTAGGAACAAACTCAGCATGTATAATTACCCTTATCAAAAGACTTGGATAATATATGATGTAAAATTGCAGTAACGTTTGAGAATAGTCTGAATTAAAAATTCCAATTGATGGTGCGTCAAAATAAAATCTAAAAGATGATGAGGGTGAAAATGGGGTCTCTGGAGCTTTCCTTCAGTACTTCAGTGTGTTTATAATCACCCAGTAAACATGTGAAGCCCCAACGTGTTCAAATGATTAATTTAAAAAGAAACAAAGCAAGAAGAATTTAGTATGTGCAGGCCAGTGGCCTACTTCAAAGATTCCATGAGAAGAGAACACTTTGTGATGGAAATTCTTTACCTCTGGGGTTTTCCACTGCCACTCGATATTCAAGATGCTTTTCCCATATTTTTCCTAGCATAGCACAGCTTTCTCCTCTAAAAAGGGCAGACGATTCTTTAAAGAAGAGAGAAGATGATAGATATCATTACAGAGTTTCAGTTTCATGGAAGCCATGTCACCTTGGGAAGCAAATTCTATGTCTATGCTGTAGTGATCCACATAGCGGTAAGTTGCTTTGCATAATGTTTGTGTGCTTTGAAACCAAAGAGGAGCATTTTAATTAATTTCAAGTTCTATTTTGCTTATTCCTGTCATCTACAGACTACTTATGAAACTGGTTAAAAGCCAGCTTATCCTAAGAACCAATCCAGTCCTCTCAACTGGATTTTTTAACTGGACTGCACATCCCCAACCTTACCTCCAAAACTCTCAGTGTGCTTTTGTCACTTTGTTATTATGCAGCTATATTCAGAACTTGTGATAGTTGTTTATCACCTACTCTGACTCTTCTGCTAAGTTATGACTCTTAAATAACTGGAATCTTCTCCCCCTGCCAGCCCTGCCGCTCTGAACTACTCACTGGCCCCAGACCTCACTGATGTTTTTACATGACTGTAAGATTTGTAGATGCTTTCCTTCTTCCTAAGATGCATTTCCCTTCCTTGTTCACCTGGAAGTTCCAATTTCCTTACTGGGGAATTCGCCGCCATCCCAATCCATCCCAGCCAACTTAGCAGGATGCCCTGTTTCACTGGGTATGCTGGGGCAGCACTTTGCACATATCTTCAATTCAGCCCACTTCACATAATAATCTGAATTGTCCTCTCTCCTCAGTTCTTAAACATGCTATTTTCTATGTCTTTTTTGACCCAAACATTTAGCAGAGTCCTTGGCATAAAAATAGATGCTGGATAAATATCTGTTGCTTGCCTTTGTATCTTTCGCATTGCCTCACGCAATTCTTTGTTTCAAACAGATAGTGAATAAGATTGACTAAATAAAATGACATTTTTTTTTTATCTCCATAGTTGTATAATAAGCATTATGGAGTAAACATATCGTTTTTCTGTTCATCTTATAATAACCTTTCCTTCCCTGATCTGCCCTGAGTCCTACATGATGTGTTTAGGGCAAGGCACATAATCCAAGCTAGAACAATGAGAATTTCTTTGCCATAAAGGAGTATGGGGAAGGGGAAGTTGGAGAGAGAGACAGATTTCCACTGCAATTCTGTCTTTGGGTGGCTAGCCTTGTAGCATGTGACTTTCGTCTGAAATAACTATATTCCACTGGGCAGACAGAGGAGACTGTCATAGTTTAGAGAGATACTTAGGGAAGAGCAGAAAGGAAATATGGAAGGGAAAAGTCTAGACAGTCTCTCTTCTCGTGGTTCAGGACCTCTTTTAAGAGAATGGCTACATTGCTCTGTTTGGATTTTGTGAGTTATAGGCTATATATCCTTATAACGACTCTCCCTGTTCTGTTTTATCTAGCTCAGTTTGGTTTGTTATTTACCATAAAATGATTGTCGAGGGAGAAAAAGGTGTCCTTGGGAAGACAAATTATCTTAGGAAGATGACTGTCAGGATGATCCTGGTTACTCTTTTCTTGGCTGTATCAGTCATGTATTGCTGCTGTAACAAATTATCTCACATTCAGTGGCTTATATAAATACAAGATTTATTATCTTACACTTCTGGAAGTCAAAAGTCTGACATGTGTCTCAGTGGACTAAAATCATGGTATTAGCAGGACTACTTCCTTTCTGGAGACTCTAGGGAGAAATGCATTTCCTTTCATTTTACAGATCTTAGAGGATGCTCACATTCCTTGACTTCTGGCCTCCTTCCTCGTCTGCTTCATTTTTCCATTTTTAAAGACTACGTGATTATACTGGGCTGTCTCAGATAACAACCTCCCTGTCTCAAATTCATTAACTTAATCACATCTGCAAAAGTCCATTTTGCCATGTGAGGGAACATATTCACAAGTTCTCAGGATTAAAATATGGACTTTTTTAGGGGTGGGGAGATACGTTATTCTACCTATCACACTGCCTCTTAATTCCAAAGGCTGTTACTATTTGCTGTGTTGTATACCCCAACTCCCCGCTCACTCAAAAATAAAACAAAACAAAAAAACCCTAGAATGTAAGTTCTATAAAGGCTTGAAATTTGTCTTGCTTTTTGCCATTTCCCTCAGTACCTGTAACAAGAGTTGGTACACTGCAGGTATTCAATAAATATCTGATAAAAATAAATTTAATCAGCTTATCCATAAACTCTGATACTGTTTCCATCTTTTATTAAGAAAAATTTATAGCAATAGCATATCAGTATATGGTTTCTGCTATGTAAGGTCTCACCTTGTCAGAAATTTATAATGTATACATGCATAGGCTTTCAGGTCAGGCAATCCTTTCTTCATGGACTCACTATTTTCTTGCTTGAGACAGAAAATGAAATCCGCCCAGCTCAGTTTAACAAGTTCCAAACACTATTTTAAACACTTTACGCTCATGTTCTCATTTTACTCTGATGAGAGAGAAGAATATCTGCAATATGGAATCTGGAAGGCTAACCATGGGAGATTAAATAGGATGTGAGCGTGTCCTTCTGCCTGTTTAGTGGTAGGTAGAATAATGCCTGACTCCAAAGATGCTCATTTTCTAATCTCCGAATATGTCCTCAAAAACTGAAAATATGCTTGGTTACATGTCAAAAGGGAATTAAGGTAGTAGGTGAAATTAAGGTTGACAATCAGCGGACCTTAAAATAAGGAGATTATTCTGGATTACGCAAGTTGGGCCCAATGTAATTACAAAGGTCCAAAAAAGGGAAGAGAGAAGCAGAAAAGAGAGTCACAGGGAGATGCGAGGATGAAAGAATGATCACAGAACTGTGACATTGCTGGCTTTGAAGATGGAAAAAGGAGACCATGAGCCAAGGAATGTGGACAGGTTCTAGGAAAAGGAAAAGCAGTGGATTCACCTCTTAGAGCCTCCAGAAAGGAACACTGCTCTATCGGCCCCTTAGTTTTATCCCAGTGAGACCCATGTTGGGATTTATGACCTATAGAACTGTAGGAAAATACATTTGTTTTGCCAGTAGGTTTGCGATAACTTATTACAGCATCAAATAGAAAACTAATACTATGTTTTTTTAAATCTCCCTTGATAATATTACACTACTTGATCCACTTTAAAAAAAATTAGTCCTTTCATCTTCTCATTTTAAGTAAAACCAAACTCTTTCCAATATAATTTTCTTTGGAACAATCATCACCAGACTCCCCTTCTCTCATTTCTCTCGACTCATGAGACAAGGAGTAGCCAGCACACACCTTTCTTAAGTGCATCACCAAGCTTCCCTCTATGAATTAAAAACCTATTATTCTAACACTTAGGCTTCACGATCTCACAAAATTAATAATAAACAGTAGCTCCAATTCCTTTCTCTTTCAGGGAACACCACCAATTTGGACTAAATTTGGATTCAGAATCTTAACTGCAGTGTAGGAGAAGGTGGAGGTATCTACAATACTGATTGCAAGAAGGTATGTTACCATCATGTCCTTTCCTCTACCCGTTTCTTTTCTGGTAACAGAACTTGCTTGAAAATGAGGTAAAAATTACTCTCTTCTCTCTAAAAATTTCTTAATATTAATATCTACAATAGTAATCTCTGACAAGTTCTTCATCTTATTTCTCTTGATCTGCATGCATGCGTGTTCTCTTTCTCTTTCTCCCTCTCCCCTTCTCCCTCTCCCTCTCTCTCTCACACTCCTCTCTCTCTCAGTGTGTGTGTATGTGTTTCAGCATGGCTTTTTGCTTCTTCCCACTTCAGGTATGGGTACCCAACTCCAGCTTCACTGGAGAGGGGGAAGAGCAATCTTTTCTGAAAGTTCAATGAGGTTCAGCACCATGGACAGTGACATATTTTGTTGAGGAAACCACAAATGCCATACTATTATTTTAAAAACTATTTCATTTTTAAATAAATTTCTAAATTTTACTTTCTTTCTTCAAACTTCCTTTCTTTACACATATCTTGCTTCCTCAAGCCAATCCTCTCTGGCTTCAAATACCTCATTACTCTCATTGGTAAAATAGATTGTTTAGTTCTTAATATTTTGATCTCTTCTCTTATCAGGCTCATTTCCTGGTTTCTTCTTTCTGCTCTTGTTCACTGTTTTACCCTCAAAGAATTTCATAGAATGTGTGTGGACTGCAAATTCATGCTATTCAGCCTCAGCTGGATCCCATCTGTGAGTCGTTTTTATCGTTAAGTTAAACCATATGAAATTTTAACATGTCAAAATAAAAAATGTATATGGTTAATCCGGTCAAATTATAAGTAATTTTGCAAGGTTTGACCTAACTGATTTTTTATTTCAAATAATATTTCCAGTAGAGTTTTTCAAAACCCTTTTACCACTCTCAAATTAACCACCTCACACTGATAATTACCCCTTACATAAGTTATTTTATTTTTATTCGCTGGACAGGTTGGGTGATCTCAAAAAAGGAATTCACTCAGTTTTTCTTTTTTACTTCTTCACAACTTCTCTATTTTTCTGTTCATATCCACTTGTTTTTCTGATCTCAGAGAGGTTTCATTGGCCTCAAGTCCAACAAGAACTACCCACATCCTTGATTCTCAAGCCCTAAACTCTCATCTGGAATGTTGGTTATTAATTATCCCTCATATTTACCTTCACTACTTGACTATGTCCTTGATTTCTGCCTTCACATCTACTCATATCTTCCTTTTGTAAAATAAAGCTGCCCTTGACATTGCCATTGCTTACTGAGCTATCTGCCAACTTAACGAAAAAAAAAAAATACCGTACGTTTTCTACTTTCACCATTTTAAACCCATCTAACAGGGTTTCAGTCCTCACCACACAATGGAAACCACTCTCTCGATGGTCACAGAAGATTCTTTGACTGACAAGTTTGATGGTATGTTTTCCTTCAGTCACCCTCACTCTTGCCGCTTCCACGACAGTTTTCAATGCATATCCATTCCTTCATGCTACCCACTCCCTCTTTTGTTTTTCTGGTCCTTGATTCCTCCTTCTTCTAATGGAGATGGTTCCCACATCTTTGCCCCTTTTTAAAATTATAGTGCTTTCTTTGTGTCTCTTCCTAGCCTTTCTTCTTAGTTCTCCATTCTCATTTTCCTTTTTAAATATCTGTATTTTTTCAGTGTGGAGTTGAAAATTCAGATTTTACTTTTGTCTTGTCTAACTATTAGGTCCTTTACATTTTATCCTCCTAATGTTTCTTATGGCTCTCCACTCTTTTAAAAATATTACAATATTGAGTGTAATAGGCCTAGGAAAAGTGGATTCAGGAATCAATATTCTTATGCCATACTCTATGTACATATTGGGGATGGCTGTGGGGATCAGCAATTAAACATGCATGGTTGATGTCGATACTATGTTACTTTCTTGGAGCTCCACTTTGCATATTAGCATATTAAAGACTCGGGAAAGCCCTTCAGTTAATAAACCTGTTTAGTTCTGTTTAACCCAATGTTCCCAAACTGATTTGACCTTGTAAACACTTTATTCATCATTTTTAATAACATCCTGTTGAACACACAGGGAAATGTCATCATAACAGAATAGGCGTTTTTCTTTACAGTATGACAAACATGTTCAGATTCTGATTTTGCTACTTATTAGCTCTGTAGGCAAGCTACTTAGCCTCTCTGAGTTTCTACTTCTTCAGAATTAATAACAACTATCTCGAAACCATCTTCTGAGGATTAGAGAGAGTGCATATAGTACACTTCACACGGCATCTAGAACACAGTAAGTGTATCATAAATGTTAGTATCTTCAATGCCATTATTATTATTGCATTATATTTATGTATATATGCTACATTACATATGCTACATTACAGCATATTTTGAATTCTCAGTGACTCATATTCCTGTTAGAATGTCTCATACACCATTTTGGTCCATAAATACTTGAATGAATATATGATATAAATATATACAGGAAAGGGATAAGTTATTTGAATTATTCTTTGTAATGTCATGTCATACAATGATACAAACTGAATTAAAGAGGTAAAATTTCTCTGACAATAAATTAAAACTCAAGTCTGTGTCTAAAAACCATACCTATTTTTCCGTGGCAAATTGCCATAGTTAATAGATGGTTTATAAGCAGTTTGGAAAACAACTCGAAAATTAAAATGCACTATTTTCATCATTAACTGATGTTTTCAACATACTTGAATGAATTCATTTTATTATATGCTACTGTGTTTGGTCTTCTTATTAAACCAGTGCATGTCCATGGCCACAGAACAATGGAGTTCCTACTATGCCTTCCAACAACACTTAAGATATTTTGATAGGACTCCATGCAACTGCGGTCCTGACAGTATAGTGATGCACACGTCTTCTACACAAATGTAGGGATTCTAGAACCACTTTGGTTTTTGTGTTGATTTGCCTAATAGAAGAACCTCTGTGGTTTAGTTACCTACTCTATGAACTAACACCAGAAAAAAAATATCACATTCCATGTAATAAAAGAACAAATTTGTTTTACAAGCAAGCACAGTAAAATAAATAACAACAAAATAAATATAACAACTGAGCAATATAAATAAATGAGCTAACAGCATAATTACTGCACATCATCAATATCTAAACCTGAATCCAAGTGGTAAAATTTGTTTGGAGAAAGATAGTCGAACTGTTTTTTTTTTTTTTTTCTGAAGACAGCTGAGAATAATAATGTGCACTTTACATCATTTTTCAATATGCTAGTAAAGCAGCCTCTAACTTGCACCTTCTTTTTAACCTACTGGATTGAGCGGGCTGACACAGGCTTAGTTACACATAACAAACATGCTGGTCATGATGACAACCCAAGCAGCTTTCTCTTCTTGCCAAAACTCCCCCACCAACAATCTCCAGCCCAAGGTAACAATAATCTGGCTACTACCTATACCAGAACAGGACTGACTCAAAAAACGGACTTCATATTTGTCCTTTCTCCTTCGTATGCTCTTCTCTCAAAGCAATGTAATGTTTCGATTAAAAGCTGTGACTGAATTCAAATTCTGGTTCTGGCAAATGGTTAAATTTCTATGTGTTTCAGATTCCTATCCTATAAAAAATGATTAATAATATTACTTACTATGTTGGGTGATTTTGAGGATTAAATGAGTTGGTTATGTGTACTACATTTAGAGCAATGTCTGCAAAGGGAAACACAATGGGTGTTTGCTCCTATTATCATGCTTATCATCACCATCATCATCGTCACTATCTTTGCATAATTGGCTCCTTCACATCCTGGATTTGGTTCAAATGTTTCTTTCCCAAAGGCTTGCAATGACCAAGCTATCTGAAAAAGTCTCCAAGCTATTTTCTTTCTAGTATTTATCACTTTTTCACTTTTTCTTTCTTCACCCTTCATAGAACAGGATTTTAATGCTTTGTTCAATGTCCTATCTCCAGCGCCTAATAGAGAAACCTGCATATAGTAGGTATTCAATAAATATTGAATTGGTCCCTTATGATATGGATTGGTTTAAAGGTCTCTCCTAATAGTGTCCAAATCAGTAGAAATAGCTCTTTCCAAGATTTGTCTACGTAATATACAGGCACTAGTTGATTGTGAGTGAGAAAACAGTTTAATGGACACTAAGATAAAAATCAAGATGTGATGAACTACATCCTCAAGAAGACTATGTTTTTGAGTTACAAGAACCTCTCGTGTGCTTCCACATAATAAGTTTCCATCTATATTAAGTTGGTCTGATTGAGTCTCTGTTCCTATCAAAGATGCTTATAGAACACAACTACAAGTTCTTTATTCTGGAAGTCTATTTCAACTCAGAATGGATTATGGTATGCTGAGAAAAAAATTAAAAATAAAATGCATAATGTGTTCTATTTACCCAAACATGAAAGTCAATTTAGAAAATTGAAATTTATAACCAGCATGGGTAAACAACTAAAAATGGAAGAGGAGTCAACAATTTTCTTTACTGTGGACATTGGGCCTTACATTTGTTGGTTAATTAAAATGAAGTTAATTAAAATGAACTTTCTTTCTCTAGGAGATATTTAAAAATTACTATATTTCCCAGAGGAACAGCCATATTGTTTCACTCTCATTTTTTGATAGGAAAATAAAGACACAAACAAGCCAATTAGCCTTTCTGGGTTCAGAGCCTTTACCTTTTTAGAGTGGACCTGGCCTTCTACCAACTTCACTTTAAAGGTGAAGAATATGAGACTCAGAAAGAAAAGTGTCCTGTCAAAATTTACACACAATTAGTTTAGGTCTTTCTCCTGTAACAGACTGTATCTTTCACTACAAGCTCAAAAAGTAAGCTCATGATGGGATTCGGTTCAAAGGTGTTAACCTAGAAGGTTGTTATACCAGTTGATAAAAACTAAAACCAGCAATGGTACTAGCGATCAGTAAGTAACAGGGCACTTATTTGGTCCAGAAGCTCTGACTAATCTTTTCTGCATATTAAACTCAGGACACCCTCAGGAAGTAGTTATCATTATTACCATTTTGCAGATGAGGTAAAATAGGCATCGAGGGATTTCCTTGGCTGGAATTACTCAAATAAACTGGTGAATTTGTGTTTGCCTCCCAATTTGATTGCAACACTCCCCACTCCTAACCATGAGGCAAACCATAGCCCCAGGAACCAATTTTGGTCCATTGCCTGTTTTTGTATGGCTCAGGGGTAAGCATAGTTTTTACAATTTTAAATGACTAAAAAGAAGAATATTTTATGACACTTGAAATTAGATGGAAGTCAGTGTCCATGATTAAAGTTTTATTGAAACAAAGCTGTACTCTTTCATTTACATTTTTCTGTGACTGTTTTCACCATAGCCATGTTGAGTAGTTAGGAAAGAGATCACAGACTGTAAAGTCTTAAACGTTGACCATCTGGCCCTCCACAAAAAGAGTTTGCAGGCCCGAGTGCCTAATCAATCAAGCTATATTGACTCTCAGAGTTTACAATTAAAAAGAAAGCAACAGTGAAGCAATTAGGATGAAAAACAGCACCTATATGAGGACAAATGCGTGCCTCTCCATGACAGTTCCATTTATGAATGGAGAATAATGTTCAAGAGCAACAACCTGGCACAGAGAAAAAAATCTGGTGCGAGAGAAGCACCTCTCCGCTGCATCCCAGCCAGGATAACCACGCTATCCTTAAATAAATAAATGAGCTAACAGCATAATTACTGCACATCATCAATATCTAAACCTGAATCCAAGTGGTAAAATTTGTTTGGAGAAAGATAGTCGAACTGTTTTTTTTTTTTTCTGAAGACAGCTGAGAATAATAATGTGCACTTTACATCATTTTTCAATATGCTAGTAAAGCAGCCTCTAACTTGCACCTTCTTTTTAACCTACTGGATTGAGCGGGTTGACACAGGCTTAATTACACATAACGAACATGTTGGTCATGATGACAACCCAAGCAGCTTTCTCTTCTTGCCAAAACTCCCCCACCAACAATCTCCAGCCCAAGGTAACAATAATCTGGCTACTACCTGTACCAGAACAGGACTGACTCAAAGAACGGACTTCATATTTGTCCTTTCTCCTTCGTATGCTCTTCTCCCAAAGCAATGTAATGTTTCGATTAAAAGCTGTGACTGAATTCAAATTTTGGTTCTGGCAAATGGTTAAATTTCTATGTGCTTCAGATTCCTATCCTATAAAAATGATTAATAATATTACTTACTATGTTGGGTGATTTTGAGGATTAAATGAGTTGGTTATGTGTACTACATTTAGAGCAATGTCTGCAAAGGGAAACACAATGGGTGTTTGTTCCTATTATCATGCTTATCATCACCATCATCATCGTCACTATCTTTGCATAATTGGCTCCTTCACATCCTGGATTTGGTTCAAATGTTTCTTTCCCAAAGGCCTGCAATGACCAAGCTATCTGAAAAAGTCTCCAAGCTATTTTCTTTCTAGTATTTATCACTTTTTCACTTTTTCTTTCTTCACCCTTCATAGAACAGGATTTTAATGCTTCGTTCAATGTCCTATCTCCAGTGCCTAATAGAGAAACCTGCATATAGTAGGTATTCAATAAATATTGAATTGGTCCCTTATGATATGGATTGGTTTAAAGGTCTCTCCTAATAGTGTCCAAATCAGTAGAAATAGCTCTTCCCAAGATTTGTCTACATAATATACAGGCACTAGTTGGTTGTGAGTGAGAAAACAGTTTAATGGACACTAAGATAAAAATCAAGATGTGATGAACTACATCCTCAAGAAGACTATGTTTTTGAGTTACAAGAACCTCTCATGTGCTTCCACATAATAAGTTTCCATCTATATTAAGTTGGTCTGATTGAGTCTCTGTTCCTATCAAAGATGCTTATAGAACACAACTACAAGTTCTTTATTCTGGAAGTCTATTTCAACTCAGAATGGATTATGGTATGCTGAGAAAAAAAATTAAAAATAAAATGCATAATGTGTTCTATTTACCCAAACATGAAAGTCAATTTAGAAAATTGAAATTTATAACCAGCATGGGTAAACAACTAAAAATGGAAGAGGAGTCAACAATTTTCTTTACTGTGGACATTGGGCCTTACATTTGTTGGTTAATTAAAATGAAGTTAATTAAAATGAACTTTCTTTCTCTAGGAGATATTTAAAAATTACTATATTTCCCAGAGGAACAGCCATATTGTTTCACTCTCATTTTTTGATAGGAAAATAAAGACACAAACAAGCCAATTAGCCTTTCTGGGTTCAGAGCCTTTACCTTTTTAGAGTGGACCTGGCCTTCTACCAACTTCACTTTAAAGGTGAAGAATATGAGACTCAGAAAGAAAAGTGTCCTGTCAAAATTTACACACAATTAGTTTAGGTCTTTCTCCTGTAACAGACTGTATCTTTCACTACAAGCTCAAAAAGTAAGCTCATGATGGGATTCGGTTCAAAGGTGTTAACCTAGAAGGTTGTTATACCAGTTGATAAAAACTAAAACCAGCAATGGTACTAGCGATCAGTAAGTAACAGGGCACTTATTTGGTCCAGAAGCTCTGACTAATCTTTTCTGCATATTAAACTCAGGACACCCTCAGGAAGTAGTTATCATTATTACCATTTTGCAGATGAGGTAAAATAGGCATCGAGGGATTTCCTTGGCTGGAATTACTCAAATAAACTGGTGAATTTGTGTTTGCCTCCCAATTTGATTGCAACACTCCCCACTCCTAACCATGAGGCAAACCATAGCCCCAGGAACCAATTTTGGTCCATTGCCTGTTTTTGTATGGCTCAGGGGTAAGCATAGTTTTTACAATTTTAAATGACTAAAAAGAAGAATATTTTATGACACTTGAAATTAGATGGAAGTCAGTGTCCATGATTAAAGTTTTATTGAAACAAAGCTGTACTCTTTCATTTACATTTTTCTGTGACTGTTTTCACCATAGCCATGTTGAGTAGTTAGGAAAGAGATCACAGACTGTAAAGTCTAAAACGTTGACCATCTGGCCCTCCACAAAAAGAGTTTGCAGGCCCGAGTGCCTAATCAATCAAGCTATATTGACTCTCAGAGTTTACAATTAAAAAGAAAGCAACAGTGAAGCAATTAGGATGAAAAACAGCACCTATATGAGGACAAATGCGTGCCTCTCCATGACAGTTCCATTTATGAATGGAGAATAATGTTCAAGAGCAACAACCTGGCACAGAGAAAAAAATCTGGTGCGAGAGAAGCACCTCTCCGCTGCATCCCAGCCAGGATAACCACGCTATCCTTAAACAGGCCATAGCCATTCTTGTTAGGGAGTGTGTTCTCACCCAGTTTGCCTCACAAGAGCAAAAGATACTCACGTCTTATCTACATCAGTGAGTCACAAAGTGTGCTCTCGAGATCCCTGGGAATCCCCGAGACCCATTTAGGGGTCTGTGAGATTAGAACTATTTTTCATAATCTTAATAAGATGTTATTATCTTTTTCATCCCCATTCTTTCATAAATGTACTGTGGGGTTTTCTATAGGTTGCATGATAAGTGATAGCACAACAAATTGCAGATGCAGATATGAGATGCCAGATGTCTTATACTGAGCTACGTATCAAAGTGGATTGTAAAAATGTAAAACAATGCCATTCTTTTTGCTAATTCTTTTTAGAAGACACATTCATGAAAAGTGTTATTTATGCCAACATACAATGACTTACTGTTTTTGATATATTAATAAGCAATTACTTTAAAATGTCTCAATTTTAATTTCCAATAGGGTAAATGTTGATAGATAAACCTCAGATACATAAAAGTTCTTAGCCGTCTTCAAAGAGATGGTAAGACTAAAAAGTCTGAGAACTGCTACTATCCAAATTACTGCACCCTTCAGTATTTAACCCAAGCCTGACCATGTGCAATGTATCTTTCCAACTATTCTTGACTACTGAACTAGAGGTTCCCAAACAGGAATCCACTTCAAAATCCTCTGGAAGGCTTAATAATATCACTTCTTTGTGCCTCAAACTAAGAGTAGAGTCTAGATTGCAATATTTTATTCTCAGATTATTCTCGCCCAACTAGTCTTGGACCAGTGCTGGGGATCTTTGCCAGAGATAATGCTGATGCTCTCAGTTGTGGGCTGAATTGTGTCCTCCCAAAATTTGTTTGCTGAAGTCCTCATCCCCTAGTACCTCCAATTGTGACAATATTTGGAAATTTAAAGAAGCAATTAAGTAAACTGACAGTCTTTAATTCAATATGATTTGTGTCTTTATAAGAAGGGGGGATTAGGACACAGACACACAATAAAGGGAAGACCACGTGAAGACACTGGAAGAAGACGGCTGTCTACAGTCCAAGGAGCAAGACCCCAGAAGGAATCAACCCTGTGAACATCTTGATCTTGGATGAGTACTCTCCAGAACTGTGAGGAAATAAATTTCTGTTGTGTAAGCCAATGAGTCTGTGGTGTTCTGTAATGGGAGGACTTAACAGACTAATACAACATCTTTCTCTGGAATTCTACTCTTCTAGTCTATACTCTATTTCCTGCATAACGATTTTCACAATCTTTCCTTATCATTATTTTTTCATCTCCTTTGCTATAATATAAACTCCATGAGAAATAAGAGTGCATCTATTTAATCCATCACAATGATGACAATGATGTTAACTCACGATATAGCGCTGGTATACAGTAGACACTCGATACATATTTGGTGATTGTATGAATAAATATTAATAATTACACATTTATTTACTTAACTACTTTAATGTTCCTAATCTGTATGTCATCTTGATTCAAAGAGATTATAAACTTCTGATTTCAGAGACTGTGGCTTATCCTTCTTCTCTATTCTCTTTGTGAAAACTTTGTTACGTTTCGAAAGAAAAAAAACTGCTGAATAAGTGACAATATATGAGTGGAGAGTTAACTGAGTTTATTTCCTGAGTTAATGTTAATAAAGAAGAGAATGTATTGTGTGTATATCAAGTTTGGTTGAATTTTAAAATAATTAAGATTTATCTGAATAAATCTACTGATGACTAGTTGGTAGTACATGAATCTGTAGTTATTTATTTGCGTGAGTTAATTTGCCTGAGGGTTATTGGTTTTTGTCTGAATAAGAAGGATTCTGCATGTGTGTGCATGGTCTGGAGATCTCGCACGATTGCTGAAGGGAAAGAAATAACATCTTTACCTTTCCTTTATTGTTAACTTGCAGTCTTCCGACGTTCTGCAAAGTCACCCCTCCCCCCCTGGTATTTATGGGACTCCTCAGTTATGCCTCACATGACCTAATGGTCAGATTCATGAAGTCAAGTAAGAAAATGTGAATTGGTGAATAGAATATATCCACAGTCTCTGGAGTCACGGAGACTTTTTGCTCTTTGTGAGTTAAATAAGTTTATGTGGCTAAATATTTTAAATAGTTCATGTCATAAAATGAGTTCAGTAAAAGTTGTTTTTATGATAACAGTTCACATGACAAGAAAATGGTATACATACTATTCAAAACTCTAATCTGTCTGACCCTAAAGTCTGTGTTCCTAAGAATTACGTTATTATATGTTCAGAAAAAACTTCAACAACTGCTACTTCTCATTCTTCTCTCTCTTCCCCTTTTTCTCTTCCTCCTTCTACTTTTTTTTTTCTATTTGTATATTTCTTTTATATTCACCTACACAATGCTTGGTAGAGGACTCAGAGGTCAATGGATGTTGGTGGGCAAAACTTGGCTTAGCAATAACAAAAAGAGAGTTTTCATTTACTTCATTCATCAATTTATTTCCCACAAAATGCAAGTCGTGAAGCTACAGAAATCGATAAGTCGCAATCATTACTTTAGAACCCTGCTAGTCTCTAAGAAATCTTTTTACCATATACATGAAGGCAGGAGGGGCCCCTCCTTTGTCCTCTATATAGTCTTTATACATAATGGGAAGAAGCACCTCACAAGACAATATTCAGGTAATCTTCAGCTTCAGTGCAATAAATGTGTAGGTACTGAACTTGAAAGCCTGTGACATTTGACAGAATATCAATGAATTGTTATGCACAGCTATGGTTTGGACTATGTAAAATTACATCACAGAAGATGAATGACAACATTTCCAAAGCTATGAAATGATAACCTTGTTGGCAATGTTTAAGTTTGTGAGGCACAGAAAAGTAGAAAATGTCCCTTGGAACCACTCAAAAATGCAGGCAAGCGTATTTGCAATTGCGTGCATGTGACTTCTCATGAAACAGCATTAAAATAGCAAGGAAATGAAATAAAATATAAAGAGGCAATAGTTTCTCAATTTGTTAGCTGTGCATGAGAATTACTTTGTTCTCACTTATTAATTTAATTGTCCTGAAATTGAACGACCACAAATCTTAAAGGAGGTACAAAGAGAATGCACTTATCTGAAGTTAATAGACTAAATTTCTTTAAATAGTTTAAGTCAAAAAAAAAAAAAAAAGAAGAAGAAGAAGAACAAAAAGCCATTAAATTTTCAACCTTATTTTCCAAAGTTGATGCTGTCAATACATATCAATAGTGAAAGCCCTAGAATGTACCTTTGAATTTGGGTAGATAAGAATCCTTGACTAACCCTAGGTCATTTTGCTGCTGCAATGTACCACATACAGACCTGAGTTCTGCCTTTGAACAGTGTCAGACCAATAATACTTATTTCTGGAAATGTATGCAAGAAAGCCAACTGTCATGACTTGGAGAAGGCTCTGCTTCGCGCTCTGCAGAAAAGGCAGAGTTCACCAAACATAACTGGCAGGAAGGTCACGCCAAAAGAACATCAACACAGAAAGTAATCATTAGGAAGTGAAAAGGTTACCAGAGGCAGATTGCCCTTGAAACTGGGGAATATGGACCAATGAATCTCTGCCTTCAATCAAGCCACTCCTCTGTTTAGGTGAAACTGAGCGTATTTATTCAAATGGGCATGTGATCATGCATGGATATGGGCTACTTTGTAAATCAAGGGCAAAGTTATTCTGAGAAGTGGATCATACATGATCATCTCATTTTAGGACATGCCTGTGAAATTTACTGTAGATGAACATGGGGGAGGAATATGTTCTTTTGTCTGTGTCATTGTAATCTCTGAAAGAAAAAAAAACCTTATTTTGCATTTGTTTTGGGGTTTTTTTTCTTTTTTCTGGAAAACTATTGTAGGAAAGATTAAACAGCTTCAAATGTGCAATCGGAAAGGAGAATGGACAAAAATATGGATTTTCTTTCTATCGCAGGAAAACTTTCATTAATGTGTAACTTACTTTTGGTGGGGGTAGAGAGGGCAGGTACAGAGGATCAGATTCAAGGATTCTTTTTTATGAAAACAGAGCAAGGCTGTCATAGGAGATGATGAATTCTGGACATTGTATACACATCTAAGATAAAAATTCAAGTTATTGGGAATTTGGTAGAAGTCAAATGCTCCCAATAATATACTGATACTAAGAAAGCAAAATTATGTAAATTCTTAGCTGGTATTAGACCAGAGACCCCTGATGAGTACCTCACAATGACTTTTATTTTAGGGTGTTATGGTTATGTTTTGTGACTGTTGTTTTGGACCCTAGGTGTCTGACCTCCCTGCAGCCTTCGTCACAGACCTCTGAGAGACTTTTTGTTGTTGCTGCTGTTGTTTTTTCTTGGATAAGTGCTCAGAAGTATATAGAGGTTTAAAGTCACTGGTTGTTGTCAGCTTAGTCCATCTAGAATTTGCTCAAATGAATATGAGACAGGTGAAGGTATCGGACAATACCCACTTCAACATGTGATTATATCCAACTTTCTAACTTTTGTCAACCTGATGGATGTAAAATATTTAATTTTTGTTTTAATTTGCAACTTCTACTAGCTAATTATGTTGTGAATTTCTTCACACATTTGATAGCTATTATGTTTTCCCCATTTGGGAACTGCATCTTCATATCCTTTGCTCATTTTTTGATTGGTTTTCTTTTCCTTGTTAATTCTGAATAACATTTCTATAGGCACCAAAACATGTAGTAATACTAAATATAAGTGATCCAAATAAAATAAAAATTGTTAAACTGATATTTTTTATAATGAATAGAAATACAAAAAAAATCTAAATATTTCTCATTGGAGCCAAACAGATAATAAAGACAGCTAGAAGGGTATTCTACACCAGGGATCAACAAACTTTTCCTGTACAGGGCAAAATAGTAAGTATTTCAGGCTTTGCAGGCCATGATCTCTATCACAACTGCTCAAGTCTGCTGTTGTAACCTGTATACAGCATTTGCATACACAATATGTAAAGGAATGGGCCTGGCTATGTTCTAGTTAAGCTTTATTTACACAATCAATTGAATTTGGCCCATGGGCTCTAGTTTGTCAACTGAGTTTGTTGACTGGATTTAAATAGAATATGAGTTTTTGTTATGCTCTGTTTTGTTTAACGTGAATTATGTACCTGTGTAGTTTAATTCTATATTTTATTTTTTAGAGTCACACGGAATATGACTTATACTATCATAATTGAATTGCCAGCACTCATTCCAGCTAAAATTCATTTGGCAGCATAAAGGGAGCTAATATGGCTATACAGCTCTTCCCTTTTGTTGATGGTACCCATGTGGTCCCATCGTTATGATTAAAATTCAATTTTCCTTTAAATTTCTAATTTTATCTCAATTTCCTCAAAAGTAAAAAATTTATATTTATCTCTATATCTATATCTATACCAGTACAACAAATGTTCACATGTTAAAGGACATGACTATTGATTGCATGGTTACAGTTTTCACTTTCCATGATATAATGACTTGCTATTTATTACAGCTTTATTTTTCTATAATTACGTGTGATTTTGAGTTATATCAAGCATTATCCTGTGTTTGCTTAGTATCGCTAAGTCTAAAATTCTATGTGTATTTAAGAGCCCCAAAGTTTATTAAAAATTTAAATCTAAATTGCTAAGAGATATATTTACATACTCTCCTTTTATTGGTGAATAATGTATGAAACTAAGTTTATCAATTACTTCTAATACCACATTACTAGGAATTTCTATTATTCTTATAATTGTAAACTGTAAGGCATAATGAATTATTATCAAATCTTCAAATAAAAAAATAAATCCACCTACATATCCCTTTAAATTCTTAATTTTATGTCACTTGTTCATGTCTCTCCCGTTAGAGTATAAAATCTTGACACCAGAAACTTTAATTGACAAGCAATTAGGAAGTCTTTAATAATAATCTGAACTGATTGACTAAAACAAGCAATTTACCCATGCAGTCTATTCATGTGTCCTCATGTACTGAAATAAAATGGTTCTATAAAAGTAAATTAGAAAGAAATAGGAAGTCTTTATGTAGGTATCTACTTGAACAATGTCCAACTAGCTAAAACTTGTATCTCCAATCACCAGTCAAAATGCATGAGATGAAGAGAAAAAGCCACATGGAATGTCTACTCATCTACATTTCTCTTCACTTCAAATAGGAATAGGTATATAATTTTCCTACATCATTATGAAAAAGGTAAGCTAACGCCCTCACTATAGTGAATATTGGCTCTTATATCGGTTACACAATAAAGGTGCTAATAGACCTAGCAGCTGGGTCTCCTCTCTTTGAATCCAAGTAATGTTTCTGTACTAAAGGCTGAAATTGACTCACTTAGATCCTGATAGCTGGGAATTTGTCCAATACCTACTCTTCATTAGCTTATACATACTTCATATATGGCACACTTCAAATGTCTCAGGAGTACTTTCCATTTCAAGCTGGGGTCCCTGACATAAAGGATCGAGGAAGTCCAAAATTTAGGGAATTAGACCTATTTTACTTGAAAGTGGAGCATCTCTGTTCTATTTGCTGCTCAAAAGATGATAACAATGTGGAAAAATATCTCTTTTGGGGGGAGTTCATCTCATCCTCCCTGCCTGAGGGATAGAAGTTTCAGTGAGACTAAATTAGGTGCTGTCCATTCTAACCTTAGTACTGCTCATCTCTTCCTCAATCCCAGTATTTCTATGGCAAACAAAACAAATAACAGGGATTTTTTTTTTAAATTGGTGATTTAAACAATGGGGAGTTATCTGTGAGCAAAATCACTTTCATCAAGTAATTAATTTAAAAACTATAAGCATAGTATAGAATGCATCCGGATCTTTAGCTTTATACATGTTCTCTCATAAATCTCCTCTTTCCTCTAAACCAGGGGTTAACAAACTTTTTCTATAAAAGGCCAAGTAGTAAATATTTCAGGGTCTGCAGTTCATAGGTTTCTGCCACAACTTCTCAACTGCCTTTGCAGCATGAAAACACAGACGATATGTAAATAAATGATCATGGCTATGTTCCAATAAAACTTTGTTTATGGACACTGAAATCTGAATTTCATATAATTTTCGTGTATCATGAAATATTACTTTTAAATTTTTTTCAAACATTTAAAAATATAAAAACTATTCTTGGCTCACGGGCTACATGAAAAACAGGTGACAGGCCAATGTCACAGGATGTTGTTTGCCAACTTCTGCTCTAAACTATACTCTCCATGTGTCACACCATATGATTCATTTATTCTAGCTGATTACTGTCACCAGACTCCATTCTAATCCTGAAGATAATAAGCCCCTTCCTTTCCTTTCCTTTCCCTTCCCTTCCCTTCTCTTTTCCCTTCTCTCCCTCCCTCTCTCCCTCTCTCCTTCTCTCCCTCTCTCCCTCTCTCTCCCTCTCTCCCTCTCTCCCTCTCTCCCCATTCCTTCCACGTCTCTGCCATCCACTGGTTATTGTGGCAAAGTGGCCTACACCATGATCCATTGTCCCATAGTTTCTGTCCCTCTCTCCAAACTGTAAAAAAAAGAACTATTCATTCGCTGTGAGGAAATCAACATTTGGAGGGAAAATTCTGGCTTCCAAGCAGTATCTCCAGGAATACAAACCTCCAGGAAAAAAAGAGCATTCCCTCTATGGTGCTTTCTGTTCCTTTCATTTAAAACATCTCCCGCCACAGTAGAGTGGCAATACTTCAAACAGAGTCTGCTGGATATTGGATGCTTTCATACCTAACCCTGCACAGTCCGCTTCATGTAGGTGATGCTAGTGAGATAGGAGAAGACAGGAAAACTGACTCTGAAAATTATAGAGAACGGCAGCAGTCACCTGGAGGGGATTTAAAAATATCATAATCTGCTCCAAAATCACTAACATTGTCATTAGGATGCAATTAATTCCACACACAAAAACATGAGGGAGAAAAGACGTGGGGAGTGTGATACTCAGAGACTAAAACCATGTGGGAAATACATGCAGCTCAACTCACCAATCTGTGGAGAGGAATCCACAGGCACTTCTACTTGTATGACATAATTGGTTCTCATAAGACATAGAATAAAATTCTCTTTCTTTTCCTTCCCTTCCCCACTTACAATTCCTGTGTGGTATCGGAAGCATATGCATGACACACATCTGCTGTTGGAGCCGGCGGGCAATAACTCTTAATCCTGGTGACGGGATCCGTCCATCCTGCACTTGCAGTCTCTCCCGTCTCTGGGTGAGACTCCAGGTTTGGAGTGTGCTATTTAGACCCAAGCCTATTAGTGAATTCCATTCCCCTGGTCACAGCCATTGGTTCAGGAATGGTCACATGGCTAAAGCCTTTCAATGGGAGGAGATGTCAAAACATTTGTGCATATCATCAGATAAAGAGACCTTCTGGATGAGACACGTCCATGATAGTTAGTAATCATTTATATAACAATGGGAGAAAAGCCTGTCTGAAAATGAAGCCTATCCATGGATCAGGTGGCATCAAGAGATCAAAGATCAAGAGAAAGCAGACCTTCCTAACATGAAATCCTTGAGCACTTAAAGCCAGCCTTCCTGCTGCACATTTCAACTGAATTACCCAGTAAATTCTGTTTACCTGTTTGTTTGTCAGTTTAAGTTGGGTTTTCTTTACTTTCAACAACTATTACCATCATGCTTTATACCTATAATCTTTGGTCACAATTGTCTGTTCGTCTACTCTATTTTTTGACCAGGCATTAGTATTTCAGAGCATTTCAGAGTCCTTTTTAACAGGGTGACATGCAGAAAGTCATGCACTAACAAGAGTACTCTGGCAGATGTGTGCAGACTAGGAGAGGCCAGACAAGGCAGAAAACAGATTTGGCAATCCAAACGGGACTTGATGATGGCCAAGGGAGAGAGGAGGGCTCTCTCTCTTTCTCAGAGAGAGAAATCCAGGACACTGCCTGAGGATACACAGCAGAATAAACCTGAGAAAAGAACACAGAGAAGTCCTGCCCATCTCCTTTGGGACTTTCCAGTGTTTTTCTTGTGGTGAACAAGCATTTATGAAATACCCACTAAGGATCTAAGTAGTATGCATTACATTGGGGACTGCAGGAATTAGATTTAAAATGTGTCTTCAGTTTCCAAAATTGTATTGTGTCCTTTCTTCCAACTTAATATCTTAGCTAATATTCACGAGACTCGAAAAAACTGGAAAATGATTTCAAATTTTATTCTAAAGATAATTGTGTATCCTGACCTAGTTGCATAGTTTACAGGACACTTTCAGTTTCTTTACAGTAGCTAAATTATGAGTTTTCTGTTATTCAATTAGTTTGCACTGACTCCTGGAAGCAAAGTTCAGAGCTGAAAGCATGGTCAAATTCATGAGATATTCACGTAGATTCATCACAGCACACCCTTTAAGATGACATTAATTAGAGTGAAACATCTGAATCTTACTGTGTTATGATTAGACATACCAAATAATGTAGACTCTGGCACAAGGGTGGC
>NW_011888811.1:2758916-2761417 GCF_000151845.1 Pteropus vampyrus
GTCAATCAGACAGTCATCACTATATGGCAAGCCTGTTATCTTCCTTATTCTATACAACCACCTTATGGGTACTTAAGGGTACTAGCATGCACATGAAAACAAAACAAAACAAAACAAAACAAATGAACAAAGAGGTTAATAAGTTCGCCCATGGTCACAAAGCCAGTGCGTGGTGGTTTGAATTCAGGATTGTAACCCTCCAAAGCCAAGGTCTCCCACTCCAGCAGATGCATTTTTGAATGAGTCTATGACTGAATGTTTCTGACTTGTATCCCATCAATCACTTGGCGTCTCAAAGTCTGGTTTCTTTAGCTCTAATTTTGGCAGGATTTCTCCCTCTCCCTAGTGGAGAGGAGGGATATGTGATGTATAAACACAAACACACATAAAATTTGTGTTTGTTCATTTACACTACCTCTGATTTCAAATATGGTTCTAACTGGAAGATACAATTAGATTATGTATCTTGGAGGATGCCTTATGCTCCTCATATTCTTCATATCTTTACCTAAAATGTTGACAAACCATCAAACAAGGAAGTCTTTGACAACTGCGCTCTTTAAAATGGGATCTTTTAAAATTTAAAGTTAAAACCTTATTTGTTCGCTGTACAGAAAAGAAATTGAATAATGCTTCATTAGCTAAAATGAGAGAAGATTCTGAGGTTAGCCTCTGCCAGCTTCAAATTATACATGATGATTAAGCAAACTGTTTTGTTGAAAATTAAATAGTAATATAAATTTTGGCTTTTGATTTGCTAACTAAATGATGAATTGTTATAATAAAACAGGGAAATGACAGTGACCAGGGTCAACATTTATGGATTTCCTCCATCTGAGACATACATGTTTTCTCTTCCTCACCATCCTCACCATTCTCTAAAATTAGTAAGCTGCTCATTACACAAAGGAAGAAGCTGAGACTCTCCATGGAGAAGTTATCTGTCCAAGATGACAGAGCTAGTAAGGGAAAGAGTGGTTTGTACAAGCCCAGGGCTGTTTGTGTCAAAATTCCCTTTTTTTTTTTTTTAATCATTACCTTTCACTAGATAGCACATTTTGGTATAAGAGGCAAAAATACTTTCTTCTTTCATTTCAAACACAACAAAACAGAACCAAAACAAGAAGCACTAGGAATGATAGCTAGATTCCAACTGGAGATTGTAACTAGAGAACAGGCCAAGACAAATAGGGCATTGTCATCAGAGAATCTGTTTATTAAAAAATATAAAATAAAATCTCTCAGGAAAAGGGACAATACCTTGGGCTAGGAGAGGGAAGTTTGAGATGACACAAGAAGAGGGGGAAAGAAAAGACAGACTTCTCTCTTATACTTGGAAAATAGAGACTTGGTAAAAAGCTAGGAAAATAGTTTTTAGGGATATAAGCAACTAAATACTAGCAAATTAGCAAATACTAACAGACCAACTAATAAGTAGCAACTCACACAATGTACAAAACGTATCATCGAACATTTAAACTCAGGTGTAAAAAGAATAGTTGCCTTCTAAAACAGTTGAAAAAAAAAGCTATGGAAGTTAAAAGATAGGGACTAAGTTATCCAGCTTATAATAATTTTATAATAATAGTAAATAAGATTTACTGAGCACTTTCTGTGTGTCCAGCATATACTAAGAACTTTGTATTTATTAACTCATTTAACTATTACAACACTCACAAAGTATTTTTCCAATTTTATAGAGAGAAACTTGCCCAGGGTTACAGAATTAGTTAGTGGCTGTGCTGCAGTCAGAACCCAGTTACACATTCTCTACCACTGCAATGTACCCTTGACATCTGCAGTAGACTCTACTCTTAAGGTGTATTTACATCAAATTTTAAAAAGTTTTCTGCATCCTATCTTGTGGTCATTGTTTAATGATGATGATCTCCCACTTCAAAGAAAACACTCTACTTTTATCTGCTCTGATTTACTGGATTTCTTTACACATGAAAAACTTTTTCGGAGTAGAATTTTTTTTTCCAAAAAAAAAAAAAAAAAAACCCATGCTGAAAATAAATGTAATAGATAATTCTTAGGGTTGCTTACTCATATGAAGGATGCTTTATCCACTTCACAAAACTCTGCCCTAGAAGTACAATAGAAATGTATTTTCTTTTAAAATGCTAAGTTGTTGATCTATGATCTAAATTACATTAATTCAAATTCTGCCAATTTGAAATTCATTGACTTACAGAATTTTAGAGATGAACAAATTAGAAGGATAAGTAGGAGTTCAGTGTGAATATTTATCCTCCTCAGGAAAACACATTTGGGGCACTTAAAAAAACACACAAACAGAAATCTTGTAGCTGTTTATAAACAGTATGCCCATCTCAAATTATTTTTACATTATTGTTAAAAGGACTCTATTGGCACCTCTGCTTCTCTGTGTGTTTGGGTTTCACATGGACCCAAGAATGATGAACATATTTTACCATTAGTATACTTTAGCAGAAATGTTTTGTCTCCATAGATTTGTCTTAAAGTGGTGAGTTTGG
>NW_011888811.1:2761467-2782414 GCF_000151845.1 Pteropus vampyrus
AGAAGAGGGGGAAAGAAAAGACAGACTTCTCTCTTATACTTGGAAAATAGAGACTTGGTAAAAAGCTAGGAAAATAGTTTTTAGGGATATAAGCAACTAAATACTAGCAAATTAGCAAATACTAACAGACCAACTAATAAGTAGCAACTCACACAATGTACAAAACGTATCATTGAACATTTAAACTCAGGTGTAAAAAGAATAGTTGCCTTCTAAAACAGTTGAAAAAAAAAGCTATGGAAGTTAAAAGATAGGGACTAAGTTATCCAGCTTATAATAATTTTATAATAATAGTAAATAAGATTTACTGAGCACTTTCTGTGTGTCCAGCATATACTAAGAACTTTGTATTTATTAACTCATTTAACTATTACAACACTCACAAAGTATTTTTCCAATTTTATAGAGAGAAACTTGCCCAGGGTTACAGAATTAGTTAGTGGCTGTGCTGCAGTCAGAACCCAGTTACACATTCTCTACCACTGCAATGTACCCTTGACATCTGCAGTAGACTCTACTCTTAAGGTGTATTTACATCAAATTTTAAAAAGTTTTCTGCATCCTATCTTGTGGTCATTGTTTAATGATGATGATCTCCCACTTCAAAGAAAACACTCTACTTTTATCTGCTCTGATTTACTGGATTTCTTTACACATGAAAAACTTTTTCGGAGTAGAATTTTTTTTTCCAAAAAAAAAAAAAAAAAAACCCATGCTGAAAATAAATGTAATAGATAATTCTTAGGGTTGCTTACTCATATGAAGGATGCTTTATCCACTTCACAAAACTCTGCCCTAGAAGTACAATAGAAATGTATTTTCTTTTAAAATGCTAAGTTGTTGATCTATGATCTAAATTACATTAATTCAAATTCTGCCAATTTGAAATTCATTGACTTACAGAATTTTAGAGATGAACAAATTAGAAGGATAAGTAGGAGTTCAGTGTGAATATTTATCCTCCTCAGGAAAACACATTTGGGGCACTTAAAAAAACACACAAACAGAAATCTTGTAGCTGTTTATAAACAGTATGCCCATCTCAAATTATTTTTACATTATTGTTAAAAGGACTCTATTGGCACCTCTGCTTTCTGTGTGTTTGGGTTTCACATGGACCCAAGAATGATGAACATATTTTACCATTAGTATACTTTAGCAGAAATGTTTTGTCTCCATAGATTTGTCTTAAAGTGGTGAGTTTGGAATGTATTTTAAGTAATTGAAAATAAGTAGTTTAATTATAACAAGAGCGTACAAGCTCAGATAAGTCCTACAAAGCACAACTGCAGATGATATCAAATATGTTAGACCTGAAATTCTCCCTCTCACTTCTTAGGACAATGCCTCTCAGATTTTGTTTTTCTGTAACAAATAAAGACATAGGCCTCGAAAAGTATTCTGTGTCATAATTAAGTTTGGAAAGCATGAGGTTAAAAGAAGTTAAATGACTTTCTTGCAGGAGTTCTGAGAACATCTAATATGCTAATGTATGTAGTGAATAACCAAGAAGTGGATTTTATAGGCAATCTTTTCCAAACTTAAATGTCATTGTGCACATCTGCTATTAGAATCGGAAACTGTTTTCCACAAAATGCTATTTTCTAAGTTATCCATGACTTGAGAGAGAATCCTATATTGTCTAGAGTTTTCTTTTTATTTTCACTTCTTCCGATTTTCTAGAGAACCACGTATTTTCCAAAGAAATCACTGAGTTTCTTGTGACGACTTCATTCTCAAGTAGCCAGTCTGAAGCTTGCCATTGGTCATCACCGATTGTGCAAGAATAACAGATAATTAATTACATTTTATCAGGTTTGGAAAATCTTTGATATTTCTTCTTTTAGATGCTAGAGTTCTGTAGGAGCCTATAGATTAAGGTTTTTAATGCTAAACTATTTTTAACATTGCCTTGTCTGCCTCCAAGACACTCGACAATATTCTTGACTTTCCAGCCTCATTCCCAACTATCTGCTTGTATGAGTGTTCATTCCAGCAAGACTGTTCTGTCCACTATATTTTGTTCACTTATTCATCTGTTTATTAAAAACATTCATCAGTGTCCACGGTTTCCAAGCACTGCATTAGACGCTAATGATATGAGTGATGCATATGACAGATACTGTCACTATCCACAAGTGATATCATCTTTGAATAGGGGGAAACGGATAACTAAAATGACATAGTTAAATCCAATGAGATCAATACAGTGTTAGTGGCAGCATGGATGCAAATAGAAGGGGTGTCTAATTCAGTCTGGGCGATTCAAAGAGGCCTTCCCAAATAAGATTAACATCCATAATTGGGTGTAAGATGAGCACCATCCGTAGGCATTTCTTCATCTATTGAAAGGTGTTTATTCTAAGAAGACAGAAATGGCAGGGTCGGGGTGTTCCAGAGAGAGAGCAAAGGAAATGACATAAGTAAAGACGGATGAGACCCTGTCCTGTTTAAGAAACTGGAAGACATTCCCTAGATGAGGAAGAGAACCAGAAGGGAAATAAAGAGACAATTGCCTGGAGAAGTAAGCAGGGACGGATCTTGAGCCAAAATGTTTTAATCACTACTTCCCTTTTCTCCCAAAATGTCAAGCACATTACAATTACTTTGCTCATTCCAATTTTTCCCTCCCTAAAATGCTTTCTCCAAATTCCATCCTTCTTTTAAGACTCAGGGGAAAATCACCTATCTCACAGCAAACGTGCATTTCGCTGAACTACAGTAAGAGTTTCCACCATCCCTACCCATTAGTAATAGCCCATGGCTACTTGAACACAGAAATAAAAGTAGCAATGCCTGTTTCCCTCTTCTCACAAATCAGAAGGTCTGAGGGTAAGGGTTGCAGAAGGGTTTGACCTTTGAAGGTGAAAGGGAAAGCTATAAATATTCAATACAAAATGATTAAAAATAAAAGAGGAGGTTGGCATATTTTGAGGAAATTTTCTAGGAATTAATCCAAAGAAAATAATAGGGCCAGTGCACACGGTGCACAAGGATGTTCATTAAAGCCCGTTTTTAATAGCAAAATTGTCAGCAACAATTTCAAGTTCCTTCAAAAAAGAATCAGAGTTAAAAAATGATGGTTCATCCACATAAAGGAGTACCATGCAGCCATTAAAAATAATGATGCAGATCTCAATACATTGAGATCAAAAGTTGTCAATGATATATCATCAAATGACAAAAGCAGGTTGCCAATGAGCTGGTTTGGTATGATTTCAATTGTATAAAATTTTGTAAATACTCAGTCACAGAGAGGTGTTGAAAATAATAGTCCCTAAAAAGATAACGAAGGTTAATTCGAGGTGGAGGATTTTTGTTTTCTTTATATTCGGCTGTATTATTTGATTTCTTTTAAATAATATGCACAGATTTGTGTGGAGAAAATTTAAAAATCGAGTTCATTTTTATTTAAATCTATTTTCAATGAATAGAATACTCTAATATATTTTAGGCATGTAGCTCATTAGACAAACAGTTCTCAAAGATTTCCTCCCTTGGATATGTCTGATGGCTGCCTCATGTGGGACCTCTGCAGACGTGAGACAACTGTGGGTCCTGGGCTGTGGCTGTCAGTCCTCCTTTCTCTCCCCGACTGATCTTGCATATGAACTGCTATAATGGTCTACTGATCTGAGATGCCCATAGGGAATGAAAGATCTTCCACAGGACATCTGATTCTTAGGATTTCGAGACATTGGTGAGAACATGGATTTTGACTGTTATCAGAGGTCATAATAAGGGGACTTTTTTTCCATTTAGGAAATAAGAGCTTAAACCTCACAAGAATTTGGTTCTGACAGGTACTTTAATAAATGTTTCTCATACCAATGACAGGATTGTATCAATTAAACTGAGTTTCACGAAAGCAGACCTGAAAGGAACTGAGTAAATATAACCCATTCTCTTTTCATTTATACCCCACCCTTTTATATCTGACTACCTCCTCTGTCTGTGTGCTTAATTTTCTTCTCTGCTATAATGTCCTCCATCTTCCAAAAAACCCATGGTCTTGATCTCCTTCAAAATCTACTACAAAATCTCCTCAGTGAGAAAATCTTCTTTTATAATCCCTCTTGACTCGATGCGTAACCCCAAACTGGGTCTCCTCAGCATTTATCTCTTCAGTCTACTCTCTACTCATTTGCACATGGAGATAATGTTGTTTTTTGGGGTTTCCACGTCTACTCTTTTAATTGAACCCTCGGCTTCTGTGACAAATGTCTATATGCAGATTGCTGAACATATCCTCTGTTTTCTAATGTGGCACTTTTCCTTATCATAGTCTTCTAAAATATACAACAGTGATTGTTATGGGCTAATAAATAAACTGTGTCTCCTTCAAAATTCATGTTGAAGATCTAACCTCCAGACCCTCCAAATGTGACTATATTTAGAGATAGGGTCTTTTAAAGGTAATTAAGTTAAAAAAATAAGGCTGTTAGGATGGGTCCTAATCAAGTCTGACTGATGTGCTTACAAGAAGTGGGACTTTACACACGCAAGGAGACAGCAGGGCTCACCCAGCACAGAGGAGAGACCATGTGAGAACACAGAGAGAAGGTGGCCATCCACGAGCCAAGGAGAGAGGCCTCAGAAGAAGCCACACCTGCCAACAGCTTCATCTTGGACCTTTAGCTTCCAGAGCTGCGAGATAATAAATTTCTGTTGTTTAGGCCACTCAGTCTGTGGTACTTTGTTATACAGCACACTAATATAGTGATTGAAATTCCAATCCTCCATTAACATGGAAAGTTAAGCTATAAGGGAGAATAATATTTTCAAATAAATGATTTCAAACTTTTTTATTAAGGAATCTACTGTGAGTCTTCCTCCATGGATTAGGGAAAAATCTGTCCCTTGGTATTTCATGTAAGTTAAAAGGAAGTTGGAGTTAGAGTCACATGGTCCTATAATTTCTGTCCTGGTGAAAATAATTGAAATAAAGCCGAGCCCCTCTTGGTCACAGATGTTCTCTAAACATTTAGAAAAATTTGGAGGATGGAATCAAAGGACAGAGTCTTGATAATGTAATATGTAGTCACCTGTGGAGAATTTCAGTTTTAGAATAAATGCATTTATTTAACAACAACAACAAAAAAAAAGCAGAAACATTTATTTCCCTCTGAGAATTGGAAATGCCTACAATTATTCTAGATAATGTCTCAGCCATGGGTTGTGGGCTGTAGATAAAGTATATTTAAGACCAGTCCAGAATTATTGAGTGGCAAACCAGCCCTAAGAGTTAGAGCTATTCCAATAATGGAAAACTCTCACTTTCAAATTAAAGGACCGGAAATAGTAGTAAAAGATTTGATATATGTTAGATAAATCTTTTGATTGGGAATAGCATGTATGTACAAACATTTGACAGATCTTTAATCCTCGGTGTTCCAAAATAGCCAATCTCAAAAAATATCAACAGAATCAAAATATCATCTGGACTACTTAGATAAGCAAAGATTCCTGAAGTTCACACACACAGAAAAAGAATCATAAAAAAAAATGAATAAGCTAAAATTCAATGTAATTAAGAATTCTTTTCAGAGAACCATCGAGAGTAAAAAGGCAGGCCACAAACTAATAAAATATATTCTCAATTATATCTAGGAGATAAGAAAGCAAATCCATAAGGAAAAAAACAATTAACCAAATAAGCAATTTTTAAAATGGGCAAGAGACTTGAACAGCTACTTCAGAAAAGAGAAAGTATATACAAATGGCCATTAAGAATATGACATAAGAGTACAACATCCTTGGACATAAGAGTAAAACAAATCAAAACCACAAATGAGTACTAATATATCCTCCCTGGAATGTCTAAATTTAAAAATTGGAAATATCAAGTGTTGGTGAGGATGTGAAGCAATGCGAACTTTCACACACTGATTATGGATGACCATCACAGAAAAAAAAAGGTTGAGCAAAAGAAACCATATACAAAAAAATACATACTGAATAATTCCATTTATATGGAGTTAAGAAAAGGTGAAACTAATCTTTGGTGACTGAAATCAGTATAGTAAATTAGGACAGAGTATTAATTAGGGATGGAGGTCACAGGATACAGACAGGAAACGGGCAACAAAATTTCTACTATGATGGAAATGATCTGTACTTTCACTGAAGGTAGTTACATGAGTGTATACACATATGAAAAAAAATCCATTGAGCTGTACACTTAAGGTTCACACAATTTCCTATATGTATGTTATTCCTCAAACAACTATTTTTAAGTATATATAATTTAACAGACCTTAATACTCCATATAGCAACCCTGAGAAACATCTCTTTATCATTTATAAGTTATCTATTGACTTGAGACATTGCATTAACTATATTCCAGAGTTTGGTAGCAATGAAATTGCTATTTAAATTTTTACATGACATGTATTTTGTAAGTAACTAGATTATAAACTATCTGAAAGCAAGTAACACTTTATTTTCTGTGTTTTGGGAGGACTTACAATACACTAGGCACTGTATGCTAATTGCTGAATAAACACTATTTCTTTTCATCCTCAGTTATTTGGGAAGTAAGTACCTTTATCCCATTTTTACGGATAATCGTAAAGCCAACCAGTTGGTCATTGGAGGTATCTGATTTCAGCCCTGGCTTTTCTACTTGCAAGGCAGTACTTTTCAGCAGTACTATATACTGTATACGGAGTACTATAAACACACACTATGCTATAGCATATTATATATACTAACATACTATAATATTATAGGGAGTATCATACATTGCTATTGTTTAATGTTTTGTCTTCTCTACTAGATTTTAAGCTCCTAAAGGGCCATGATTGTACCGTCTATTTCGGTTTTATGGCATGGCTCTCTTTGAATAGAGAATTAAATGCAATGAGTCCTAAATCAATGACGTGGACAATGGCAGGGAACCAGTACCCAGAAGCAGGGACATGGCCAACTTTTGCAGTGAAGGGCACTTCCAGATACATTTCAAAGTGTAATTCATGACAAAAATCAAAGGCAGATATTCTGCAAATATATGGACAAGGCCATTATCAATGACAAGAGCAGCAAGCTCAGGCAGAACAAAAATGTGTTCAGCTGTGGTATAGAGAATTCTCAGTTTTCCCAAACGTCTCACAAATCAAAAAGCACTGAGATATTTGGGTCTCTAAGAAACAAAAATGAGATAGATGGAGGTAAATGGAAAACAACACTGTATTTATAAGTGGGAGATTTTAAAAAAGAACTGCCACTCACTGTTTCTGTTGACTGGAAAACAGCATTTTTAATTTTTAATTTATTCATTTTTTCCCAAGAACTCTTACTTTGGAATATTCTCCTTAACCCTCCCTTCATGATCACTCAAAAATAGCCTCTCATTTTCCTCCAGTTCTCTGTATTGTGACCAGTTTTAGCTGAAATGATAAAGTTAGCAGGTTTTGCCTCTGGCTTCCTCCCGCCCCTCCTTTTATCTTAACTCCCCCAGGTGTTCTCACCCCTTAGTCCTCTCTCTAGCGACATTTGCTGATAACAATGTTGTTAGGGGCTATGCATTCTAGGGGGATTTGCATTTTAAGAAGTTACTCTCCCACCTAGAGGCCCTTGCACTAGAGAATCAGTGTGTGGTCATAGAATGTTTAGCCTGCCCAGTGTTTAAAAGACAAGCAATATCTACAAATACTATTGAGGCAACATGTCAAAAAAAAAAAAAAAAGTTTCCAGGTCCTTCTGAAAAAATCAAAGAATTGGCAACACTAAGTTTGCATTCTGGAATGCAACAATCAGCTGAAACTGTGCAGAGGCTACTCTACAAGGTTCTGGAATCTCCAAATTGCCACAAGCCCCACCACTCCCTATTGCATCTCTGACACATAAGAGTATCTAGTTGCCATTATCAGTGTTTGAGCTGTTCTTTTACTGAGAGTACATAAATACTTCTCAGTGCCCAGATACCTATCCAGTGAGAAAATAAAAGGACTTATTTCTTTTTTCTTTTTCTTTTTTTTTATATTGAGCATGCTTTACTCATTTATGTGCCTTGACTGAACCATGTAGACACCAAGTTTGTGGCCCAATTTTAGCCCCTCAGGGTAGACTTTAAATATAATAACAAGAGATAGAAATGCTCATTTTGTCTAGCATTCGTTCACTTAGTCGGTCATTTACTGTCTGCCATGTGTCAGACAATGTAATAGATGCCAGAAATTATGATGATGATGATGATAAATAATAATTAATATTTATGGAAAGCCAGATATCATTCTAAGCATGCTCTCATTTGTTCCTCATAAAAACCTTATGAGGTGGATTCTATTATTATCTGTATTTCAAAGATGAGAAAACAAGATTCAGAGATACAAAGTAATTTGCCCAAGTCTTGCTAAAAAGTGATCTGGATGGGTTATGAACCCAGAAATCTAACTAAAGAGTACAGCAGTCTTAATCATTAAACCATACAGCCTCCATTGTCACAGACACACAGTGATGGCACCTTGGCCTCCTGGGGCTTTGTAAGAGCTCCTTTTAGGTTCTTATAAGTAGACTATAAAGATAATGAGACTTCTTGCATTACCATGTTTTTAAATTTTATGTTTGTTCTCTGAAATTCTCCTGTTTGTTCAAACTTTTAATCTGGTTCATTTATCAAATCCCTCGTTTTCCAATATTTAAATTAATTTCCTTTCAGATCAGACACTGCTGTATCCCTCCTTCTTTGCGGCTGAATTTATAAGTCCCAGTAAGGAAATGTAAACAAACAAACAAATAGAACTCCTGCTAATCCTCTCTGGCAATTCCTGTGTTTTATCTAATGAGTACTAATACACTAGGATAAATAACCATTCCAAACTATTTAGCCAGAATTTAGAGAATCAATTTTTTAAAGCATTTGGGTGATTTTCTTTTCTCTAGTCGATTTAGGTCTAAATAAGATATCAATGCAAACTGCAGGACCTTGTCTATTTTGCTTGATTTGTACAGACTATCATAAGAATAGACTCTCTTGGAAAGTTCTATAGGGAATTTATGAGGTTTTCTCAGACCACCTCACTCCTTTGAAACAAAAGGCCAAGTAGCCATTCCAGATTCGTATTCTGGAGGTTGTTTCTGGTTAACTTCAGCACAGAACCCTAAGCGAATCTGGTGTATAGTAACAATTATACTGTTCATTTAATCCACATTCCAGTTTGTCTTCAATGTAGATGAAAACAACTCCGGCTTCCTCAGCTCTCTGCTTGCCTCCATTCTCTGATTTCCCTACCTGTTTTAAACTTGAACACTGTGAAATAATCATACCCTAAAGAGCCCATTTTCTCCTTATATTTGAAACCTTATATTTTGTGGGTGATCCTCACCTATATTCTTCTCCAATAGTAGCTTTCTTATCTTAAATTATTCCAATTATTTATGGAATAACATTAACATTCCACTTTACTGAAAAAGTCTACTCTTTGCCACTAATCAAAGAATCATTTTATAATTTTAACAGAAACATGATAAATATAAAAGGAATGAGAACAAGAAGGGATCATATTCGGCATCCTTACTACGTTCTTTAGCAGTCGCAACTGAAGTCAGGTAGAATCAGAGGTGGTAAAGAATTCATGGTTCACTCAAGTCCCAAAGATGTCTGAGAAATTGAGTCCTATAATCCAATTATCTCCTCACAATGAACTTGATCCTGCAACAACTTGTTCCTTCTTGGCTCTCTACCTCCATTATTCAGGGGATTTCCATTAACCGATAAAAGTTAAACTTCTCTAGTTGGGTGTAATTTATATTTCACTAAATGCTTCCTCTACCTATTTGAAGCCCATTCTTCTTGACGTACACTGACCACCTTTTCTGCTTCTCCCCTTTGATACTCCTATTCTGCTGTTTAAAAGTTTGAACTCACTCTCAAGGTTTTCCTCAAACATTCACTCCGACTCATGCGCTCATCAAACACATATTTATTGAGCACCTACTACGGGCCAGGCTCTGTTTTCCATGATGGAGTCCCTGCCCTCATGTTGCTCATATGTTAGTGATGAACGAATAAACAAATGAGCAGTTTTACATAATAATAAGTACCAGGAGAAAATTAAAAGAGGCTGATGTGATGGAGAATTATTGGAGGAAGGAGTTACTTTAGATTAGGTGGCAAGGAAAGGCCTCTCTGAGAAAGTGGAAACTGTAGAGAGTGGTCTTCTGCTGTCATTCCTTGAAAACCATGTATCCTGCACAATTTTTTTTTCTAGCGGCAACTCCTTTTCTCAGACCTTAGAGTCAGGAGTCAGTGCTGAATTGCACTTACTTCCCACTGCCACCTTCCTATTCTTTATGCCATTCCTTTCATTCGATAATTCCAGCTCTTTATGAAGCCCATGCCATTTAATTTTTTCATTTGGCCATCATGTATTTCCTACTTCCATGGCATTTCCCCAACATTCTTTGATATTTTTATTCCCTAGATCACAGATTCTCCACTTTGCTCCTTATCCTCCACTTTTAGCTTAGATGGATAAATCATTCACGAGAATCAAGAAAACAACACCCTAGTGAATCAGTTGTTCGGTTTACTTCTTCTCCAGTGACCTTCAGCTCCATGTCACTGGGGCAACCTGTTTGCACAGCCACACTTGCACTTCATTAGAATCCTACGAGAGTAACTTTAAATTTTTATTCTTGATTGACAGGCTGCCATCATTACTAACCACACTCGTCCTTTCATTTGGATCCATATAACCATTCATATCCAAGTCTATTTGTACTCTACTTGAACTCTTGATTCACATTTTAATGTCAACTCTATGTAGGACAGATCTGAGTTCAAACCCCACACTCCACTTAAGAGTATGACTTTAAGGCAAAATTACTTAACTTATCCTGAGACTCCCTTTCTTTTTCTGTGAAACAGAATAATATGCATTAAAGATCTTAACAACTCCTTGGCACAGAGAAAGTGCTTAATGGATGGTTCATGTCATTGTTATTCCCTTTCTACCTAGTCTGGCTTCTTTTGTAGGTTCTAAGTATTGATTAATACCATCTTATGCTGCAAAATGTTTGTCTGTCATCGTCATTGGATCACATTATCTATTCCTTTTTTTATATTTTGCTTCCGTGTTACTGATTTACAACAGCAAAATTCCCATAACTATATTGATGGCTTGTAGTTTTTACTGATGTTATCAAGCCTTCCAATTGTTATTTACCAAATCTTTTCCTCATTGCTAATTGACTGTCTACCTCATTTACTGTTGTCCCTGTTTCTCTTTTATTAACCACAAAATTCCCTAAATGCCCTGGTTCAGGCTCAACAAATGATCTAATCTCCCATTTTACTAATGTATCAGGATGTTAAATTCGACTCTTCCTGTTGTCTTGAAATTTCTGCATAGGTTTTTGGCTGAGAATAGCACAATAGTTGCCAAATACTCCTCCATTCTAAAGAGAGTTGCTAAACCAGCTACACAGGACTTGCAAAGGAGATGGCTCAAAACCAATTCTGCTAGCATAGGCCCATCACTACTTTTGAATGTATAAGACATTGAGGTATAAGAGGTCCTGAAGGAACTTCACTGGAGAGAAATTGTCGAAATACGGTCACATCCTGTCCTTGCTCCTTACTTTATACCAAGTGATTTTTTTTTTTTTTTTCCAAAAGAAGCCCAAAGTGACCTTAATATATATCCCTGGTATCAGGGGACCTAAGTTTTGCCATCTGACCTGTCCCAAGAGAAAAGCATCGCTCCACCAACAGCTGGGAATGGTGCTCACTTCCTGAGGAATAAAATGGCCCTCAAGATAGAGAGCCAGCCTAGGGGCAACTGAAGAACTGCATGGAGGGATGAAGTGATCCAGCAGAGAAGTGGACAACCAAGAGGCCAGAGGATAAGGGTGGAATTAAAAGCAGCTGGCCAGACTAGAAGCCCTGCCTGGGTTACAGAAGCTGCAATTATGCTTTCCAGTGGGAGTATCTTTGAGAAACTCAACGAAAGATTCTTTCTTGAGAAACTCAACAAAAGAAACATGGAGACTGAAATTGTCCATGTATCTTGAAAAGATAAGGAAAGTAGATGACAACTATTCCAGTCACAGAAACTGAGCAGATTTCTCTCTTATTTCACTCTCTACCTAACTAGAATCTGGAGGAGTGAACTATAAATAGGAAGTGGGGGAGGGACGTGTGAATAGGGAGAGAGAAGAAGAAATGCATGCATCCTTTCCCACTGCAAGCGTCTAAGCCTGAAGTAAGCCTGAGCTGTGGGAGTAGAGACCATTTTATTTTATTTTATTTTATTTTATTTTATTTTATTTTATTTTATTTTATTTTATTTTATTTTATTTTATTTATTAGTTTTGAGACCATTTTAAATTGAATGTCTTTTGAGATTAAATATTACATTGGTTGGGACTATTCATCTGGCAAAATAAGGGTGTTACTGGGAATTAAAGAGTTCAAAAAAAGCTGTGGTATCTGCCTGAGATTTCATCCAGATAATGAGAGAATGAGTGTAGGGATCCAGTTTAAGGATTGGTGAGAGAAAGAATAAACTCACTACCTGACTTCAACTAGATCCAGATCATTCAATAAAATAATAACACTAAGACTTTTCAATATGGACTTCTTCAACTTCTCTCCTATTCTTTTAAAAATTTTACTATGTGTTCGCTTGCCCGTTTTTTATTTCCTTATGACTCCTTTATTTTCTTATGACTCATAAGAAAAATTCTTTCTCCAGTAAGATAATTAATTTTCACCAACAGCCTCTTCATAGTACTCACTTATTCTACGATCGATTTTTCTTTTGAATTTCATATTCCCTCATTTCTGAGGACACTGCACTCCCCTTATTAACCATTGGGATAATTTCTTAGTCCGTGCTGATTTTTTTTTCTGTCCATACCTGATGATTTCTTGTTTTTTGTTTTTTTTGTTTTTTTTTTCCTTCTGTTCATAATGTCTCTATCTATGGCTCTTTATATATGGCTTCAAATAACACCAATATTCTTACAACTTCCATAGCTCCATTTCTAGCCTTGGTCTTTTGCCAAAGTCTAAGATACAAAGTTCCAAAGGCCTACAAGACATCTCCATATATTTATTTCTAGAGTACTTTTCCTCCACTTTGTGTTTCCTTAATGAAATTCTAGTCATCAATTAAGAGATGCCACTTACTTTGTGACGTCTTCCTTTAGAGGAAGAAACATACGAATTCCATTCTTCCTTGTAATGGATGAAACAACGAATAGTTTTTGTGACTCCCCTGTGCTAAAACCTCTGTGGGTAAACATGGTGTCATTTTATTTTGCACCTTCCAAAGCGTCTAGCACAGTCCTTCCACAATTAGAGCATCTTTTGATTACTGCTAAATTGAACTGAAATAAATAGTTTGAGTAGAACAAATAAAGATGACACCTTTGAAAACAGTCTTTTCAAATACTTAAAGTTAAAAATAAATGAAGGAAGTGTAGCTAGAATGCATAGAAAGGCACATACGGGAATTGAGTGAGCGTAATTCCTTCTAAATATGCTTACCTGATTTCTTGAACAGTTATTTTTTGAATATGTATATTTGCCTCCTCAAATGAACTGGCAATTCTTTTAGAGATTTTACCCAATGAGGAAGAAAACTTGAATATAAAGGATTCTTGGGTTGGGTTTTAGTATCAATACTCAGAATAAAAGAAAAATTCTAGACTTAGCCAAGGTAATGAGGGAATGATAATTAGCCATACCTACAATGTACAAAAATGTTTAAGACACATACTGATATAAAGTATATGTATGTGTGTGTGTGTGTGTGTGTGTGTGTGTGTGTGTGTGTCTGTTTTAAACAGTTATAGGACTGTATTTGTTTAATAAATTTGAGTTGGAATCACAAAATGAAAATTCTGATAGACAAGTTCCTTCACAAGTGACTTATTGTAAAGAAGAAAAAAAAATTGTATTGTAAAAATGAGCCCTGGTCAGCTGCCTGTATTCTCCTGAGTTCTGATTCCTGATTGCTTCCATGACAACCATGTCATTTCACTGCCAGAATATCTTATAAACAGTTAAGATGAATGGAAATGTATGCGTGTTCTCCTGAAATTGTTAAGAATTAAGAGAGAACTAAAGTTATTCACTTGGTAACCAACATTCTACATGGATAAAGATAATTTTCCTAAGCCCTCTCCGCATGGATGGAATTCTATATGCTTTTTATTCTTAGAGTTTGCTGTTAATCATTCTCTAGTTGTTTCATAAATGGATGTCTTCATTCCTTCAGTAGAATATGAATTCTCACAGCTCTAATCTTGTAATTTCTTCTTTTATTGAGTTCTCCCTATGTGTGAGACACTAGTATTTATTTCCATGATGTGATCAGATTTAATCTTTACAAAAATCATTGCTAAGATGAGGAAACTGAGGCACCAAAAGGTTAAACAATTAATTCACATTTAATAAGAGAAGGCAATAAGTTTAAAGTAAGGTCTGAAGATTCTGACCATGACTCACTCCTCCTTTTTAGATGCTTCTTAAGGAATTTATCATACTATGTCACTTATTGTGATAAATTGTATTATTATTCTAAGTCTCGAAATACAAAGATACCCTTCTCTGTATCCATGTCTTTTGCTATGTGACTTTGTCATTCCTTCATTAAAGACAAAGTCTATTTTCTCACCCCATTAATGGTGAATTTGACTGTGTGACTTCTTTTGCCATTGGAATATGTCTACAGTTTAGGTATTGGAGGTTTTTGTTTGTCTCTCTTATGCTTCTGCCATCACATGAGAAGAACATGCTCTGGCTAGCGCACTGTATCAGGGAGGATGAGAGATACTTGAAGCAAACCTTTACACAATCACTTTGTGCCAGGCCAAGCAAAGAACAAAGTCAGCCAACACCTGCCTAGGCAACCTACAGACAAGTGAGCAAGAATAAAATATTGCTATTATAGGTCACTGAGTTTTGGAGTGGTTTGTTATGCAGCATTACTATGGTGATAATAACTGATACACTCGTGGTTATTTTTTTGTGCTCATACCTAATTTCCTTTACCAGATTATACATTCCAGAGATATTCAGTGCCCTCGTCTTCTTTTAAACCTCCGAAATAAACTAATGCTCTGTCTTGCAGGGTGTGAGTATGCAAGCAATGTTGAATGAATAAATGCCTATGTTCTTTTCTATTTCAAAAGTGCGCTACTATGTAAAGCTTGCTATCTTTGCAGTAAAAATGCATGAATCTCATGTAATCGAAGACTCTATAAAGTAAAATAACTTGTACTGGGTTTTTTACTTGTGGTTTTTGTCACTGGAGGGTCCTAAAGTTTTACTATTTAAAATGTCAATTTTCCAAAAAGTGAGTTGTTTTGAAATATTAGTGTAACCTCTTTAGAAAGGCAGCTTTGTATAGCAAAGAACACAGTTTTGATACTATATGTCCAGTTCTGTTACTTATTGGGATGCCAACAAGAGATAAATCCACTGACTTTTCTGAAGTCAAGTTTCTCAGTTGTAAAGCAGGGATAATAGTATTATTCCTCATGGGGTTTGTATGCAGGTTAGAATAACTGATATAGAAAAATGCCTATCTTTAATTCAAAAAAAGTACTGTTTATTGCACAGTTACTATGTGTAATAGGTCTTTTACTCAAAGCTAGCACAGTATAACAACAGCACATTGCTACAGAACATCAATTTTACTTGATCTCGCATATTGTATAATATTTCCATGAAGTTTACAAATGAAAATCTGCAGATAAATGTTTCACACATGGTGGATTTGGTGCTGGGTTGTACGACCCACAGAGGTTTGACTTCCCCCTTCTTACTTTAGCAGTGCTTTGTTAATGCATCAGTCAGCTCAGGCTGCCGTAACAACATACTACAAGCTGGTGGCATAATCAACATAAATTTATTTTCTCGCAGTTTTAAGGGCTGAAAGAGCAAGATCGAGATACCAGCAGGGCTGGTTTCTGGTGCAGCCACTCTGCTTAGCTTCTCGATGTGTCCTCATATGGTCTGTTCTTTGTGCAGGAAGAGAGAGGGATCAGGGGGTGGAAGGGGAAAGGGAGGAGGCAGGGGAGGGAGGAGGAGATTTGGTGTTTCTTCCTCTTCTTATAAGGACATCAGTTCTATATATAGTATTAGGGTCCCACCATTACAACTTCATTTAACCTTAACTACCTCTTTAAAGACCCTATCTCCAAATTCATACAGTCATGTTGGGGGTCGGGGCTTCAACATATGATTTGGGGAAGCACACGATTCGGTCCACAAGTATAGGGAATGGTGTTTTTTCAAATATGTCCAAAAATTATTTGATACTCCCCCTTTTCAGAGGTAGAGCTTAATTCTCCTCCTCTGTGTAGGCTGGATTTATAACTAGCTTCTAATGAAGAAACTATGATGGAAGTGACGGTATGCTATTCCAAGATTAGGCACAAAAAGGCTACAGCTTTGATTTGGGGGCTCTATTCACTCTCCCACTCTAGGTCTCTCTGTCTCAAATCGTTTGATCCAGGAAAACCCAACTGCCACAGGGAGCCAGGGCATTAAAATCTGCCAATGACTGTATGAGGAAACTTGTAAGTGAATCCTCCAGCCCCACTCAAACCTTGAGATGACTGGAGTTACAGCCGACAGTTGACTTCAACCTCACAACTTCTAAGAAAGTTGTTTAGAGTACTGCCCGGTTTCTTCCTGTTCCTTATAGTAACATGAGAGAGGAGAAAAATAAAGGAAAGACTATTATGCTTGAGGAAACGAGGACTTGATGGTTTTCAAAATTCTCCGACATTCCAGATAGCAAACAATTATAAAATTAAGAAATGAACTTCTCAGCAAAGAGCATATACAGGAAAACTAGTCTAAATATGAAGCCAACGGTTTGACTGTAAAATTATTTCATAAGACCTTGAAAGGAGCTATAGTGTTGCCTCAAAGTTCCTTTTGATCAGATAAAAGACTCACTAAAGATATCAACTGTCTTACAGATCTTCCCATCAGACAATAGGGGCTCTAAGGATCTTGAGGGTATTGTCTTTCAATAGTCTCCGCAGAGTCCTAAGGTAGAGAAGGGCTTATCTTGAGAAAATCAGGGTTGTGGCTTTTGTCTAATACAGTGATCCTCAACAGGCTTCACACCTAGGTTTTTACATGAATTATATATGTAGAAACATTATTAGCTAGAACTGAAAAGGATGCAGATGACACAAAATGAAAAAAGGCCCTTGAACCTCCAAAACTCTCTGGCGGAAAGCGGGTTGAAAAAACTACTCAGTTGCAAACGTCACAGAAAAGGAAGGAGGAAGGAGAACTAAGAGATGAGGTGGTGGATCTGAGAGCCATGGACAATTATTCCTAGGCCCTGGGAACTTATCAGTGACTACCGACATTTGCCCTGCTGGATTTCACAATAGCTATAGATAGATGACATTTTTGTGTCTCCAATTTTCACCCATTTGGGGCAAGAATGCCTAGAGTGGTTACCCTAGGCCCATCCAAGCAATATATGAATATGTATATTGTGCTTGTTGAGAGCAGATAGCATATGCCTTAGTTTCATAAGCACAGAGGAACTGACTCAAGGGGCCGTGCTTAAGAAACTTAACCCTAAGAGTCTGATCCATCCCTGGCCTCAAATTAGATGAGGAGATTCTGGAGTCTGAGGTAAGGCTGCAGTGGGATGAGGTTTTGAGGACCCTTGAAAGGGAGTACACATTTTGCATGTGAGATGAATGTAAATTGTGAACTAGGGAAGACTTGGTGGTTTTACAAATCTACCCACAAGTTCTTCAATAGTCACCTCTTCAAGAAATAGAGCTTAATTTTCTTTTCCTTGAGTGTGGGCTTGTTGAGCTCCTTGGGTGTCAGAAGCTTGTTTATAGCAAGGATGATGGGGTGCCATATCTGAGATTAGGTTATAAAAAGGACTGTGGCTTGTTCTTGTGCTCTCACTCTTTTCTTATTGGATACTCATTCTGGGGGAAGCCAGAGGCTACACAGAGGACCACATGATGGAGAACAGCATCCCCAGGCCAACAGCCAACATGAAATTGGAGCTTTCCAATAACCACGAGTGAGCTTGGCAACAGAATCTCCAGCCTCAGTCGAGTCTCCAGATGACTGGACCTGTGACTGATGTCTGACTGCAATCTCATCAAAGATTCTAAGCCAGAATCACCCAACTAAATTGCTCTTTTCTTCCTGACCCTTGAAAACTGTGTGACATAATAAATGTTTGCTGTTTTAAGCTGCTAAATGTCAGCATAATTTGCTACGCTGCAGTAGATGACTAATATGGAGGAAACCTTAAATCAACCCTGTACAGATAAATCTTATTATACTCGCTTTGTAGATAAGAAGACTTAAATTTCGAAATGCTAAGGGATTTTCCCAAATTACAGAGTTAAGAAATGACAACAAAGATTTGAATTCACATCTTGGGGGAAAAATGAAAGAAAACTTTGTATAAATGAAAATCAAAATATAATGAAGCCACACAATCTTTTACAAAAATAATGTTCGGGGTAATGGAGAAAGTTTACTAATGACACAGAGAACTAACATCAGCTTAAGGAGCAAGTGAGGTGTTGGGCAGGCAGAGGAATGTACAAGACATGCCTAAATCGATACACCACAGGGGCCAAGACATCTGGGAAAAAAAGAGGTGAGCCATTCCTTCTTGATTCCAGCTTTCCCAATTACGTTAATCGTAACACGACTTGGCTTCCTGGCAGTGCAGAGCTAGTGAGGCATTTGACACATTGTAGAATTTAAGTTCAAAAGTAAAATTGTTTAATGAATGCACACCCTACTCCTTATTCATTATGCAAAGTCGGGTTGTAGAGTTTTTCAATATGTACTCTAATTCCCTTTAAGAAACGTGATTCCACATTCCTCATATTAGTGTGTGGGGTGCGGGGGGAGTGGGGAGAAATAGTATTTTGCCAGAAGAGGCTTTGGGGTCAGTTAGAAATTCTCAGCTCTGTTTTTAAAAGGGAAATACAATCCCCTTTTCTCAGCTATTGTGTTTTATTCTGTTGAGAGCTGATGCTGTAAAACACAGCACCTCCCCTTCAACTTTTCCATATAACTTGATTAGACAGGAATAATCTCTTATGCTTTCATGCACAAATTTAGGAGTGACCCAGAACAAACGAGTTTCCTTCATCACCATAGCAACCAGGACTATGGAAAAATGCCACTCACTAGGCTATGCAAGTCAGATTTCATTCCTTTGATGTTAATTAACAAATTGCTTTCAGAAAAATCAATGAGTTCCCCTGCTCCCCTGTAAATGTGATATATTTTTTAATACTTCCTAAAGTGATGTGTTATAGGAATGGATGGGAGAGACAGCGAGCAAAATAGAGCACTACCTTTCCTTACTGTAATACATAGGTGATTAGGATGCAAGAGTGTGTTTGGCCAACTGTAGGATCCACTCGGACCCCTTGGGCATCGAGACACAAACCGGAGTTTATATTTTCTTACTACCCAAGTTTCCATCCTCTCATAAAATGGTGACATATAGAAAAGCTAAACAAAAGGGCTGTCACAAAGAAAGGCTGTTGTAGAAACCTATATTTAGGTTTCTCTATTCTCTTAATCTGCTCCTGAGAATGTAAAATTTCTCAAGGGCAATTTGGTGATTTTTACCCAAAGACTTTATGCACTTTCACTTAGAAACTCCACTCCTAGAAATTTACTGGAAGGAGATACTCAGAGAAGGGGTCACAGATAAATGTACATGGATAGCCTTTACAGTGATGCTTATAACAAATTTTAAAGTTGGAAACATTCTAAGTGACAATGAGAGACTAAAGTGATCTAAATATTTTTTAAATATATATTTTTTACAATTTTAATTACAGTTGACATATAATTTTATATTAGTTTCAAGTGTACAACATAGTGATTAGACATTTATATAACCTACAAAGTGATCACCCTGTTAAATCTAGTACCCATCTGACACCACACATACTTACTACAATATTATATTTCTTCTGCTATACTTTACATCCCTATGAATATTTTATAACTACTACTTAATGTGTTTTTAGAGACATTAAAAAGGGTCTATAGAATATTAGGTAAAAAAAGAAGAAAGCAGGTAAAAAAATGGTATGTTGAGATGATGTATTTAAAAAAAAAAACAATTCCATCTCCAGGCAAGTTTCAGAAATTTGCAAAAGAATAAAAAAAATTGCAAAAGGCCTCCCATGAAGTTTTCTTTTTTGGTTGTGTCTTCCTGAGGTTTGCAGTTGTTTTATATGTGTATGTGACAGGATATAAAATGATTTTGACAGAAATATATGAAAGACTTAGTTATTTGTAATAGGTGCTTAAACTAATTATTCACCCAGCATTTTTTTACTAGATGACAAAAGTTTATTCAAGGATATATCGCTGGTCCCAACAAGTGTCTCCAATGGACTCAATGTGATGTGAGAAAACAATTCAAAAAGATATACTTTGAATTGTCTTAATTAAATTATTGATAAAAAGGATTTAAAAAACTGACTTTTTCATACATACTGAGCTTTACAGAAAAACTAATTACTAAAAATCTTTATGAGTAGCAAAAATAATTTCTAGATAAAATGATGTAAGGGTCAGAAAAAAATGCATAAATATGATCAGAGTATATTTTCAGCTCTAGGATTAAACCTGAAAAACTTTGTCAAATAAAGTTCATGAATAACAGTTATTTTCAAGTTATTTTTGAGCATCAGAATTATTTAAAAGCCATCTTACAAGAAAGACCAATATACGAAATGAATTCAAACATGTTTTTTTCAGTTGAAGGGCTGGATGAGCCATCTCAAGCCCACCCACCTTGTGTACATAGTTTGAAGACCCCTGTGGTAGAAAATAGCTTCTACATTTCCTTCCCTGTCCATTCCTGCCTTTCTTTTATTATAGAGGTATGGACTGGATCAGTATATTTAGACTCTTGAACAAGAGCGCTGGGCTCTGCCGTACTGGAC
>NW_011888811.1:2782739-2794606 GCF_000151845.1 Pteropus vampyrus
GGAGAGGTCCACATTTATAACCAGTGAAGTTTAGAGGTAATTTGCTACACAGCAACATAAAACTACACAGAAAAGTAATGCATTTCTGAGGTGCTTTTAACAGGCATTAGATGAGCATCTGTGGTTGTCTGCACAAAGCTTGTAAAGCTTCTATGTAAAGCTTAAACATTTGAGAAAATATTGATCCTGATTTGAATCTTTGATAACCTTTTGGAAAACCCATTTTCCTGGTTCTATTCCTCATCTCTTTTGAAGCTGGAATGAGTGCTAGATACTGAGCCTGCCCTGGAATCACAGATGTGCCCTGGCCTTTGCTGTATCTGTTATAGAAGAAGCTGATAGTACACATTAGGGATTCCATTGCTAGGACTGCTGATGAGCAGTAGGATTCAGCTTCGAGCAGGAACCACTCTTTCCTCTTGGAAAGCATAAACGCAGAGGCCCTTTAAGAGTTAAAGTGAAACTGCTTAGGAAATTTTTCGTCAAATCGAATTGTATTATCTTAAAGAGAAGTGATTTTTACCTTACTATCTCATATAGCCTAAGCTTGTATTTTGGGCCCACTCACCATGATTGATTTGGATTTTTGTGAATTATCAGTCCAAATAAATTTCATAGCAGTACTTTGTTTTATATAATCTCTGATTGCTAAGAGATTATACTTTAATTTATAGCCCATATTTATTATTTACTCTACCCCGCTCCTTCTACCCCCCAACCTCAAATTGTATAATCTCCTCAGAGAAAAATGCAATACTTTCTCCATCTTTACAAAATAGGACAATACATATCAAAGAGGTGTTTAAGCTACAAATGCTGTAGGAAACAATGATTATTATTTCGTACATTTCTTAGTGCCAATTACACTGTTGTCCTAAGAGGCATTCAATTATTTGTTGAATAAATGACATTCTAGTATAAAACAGAGTAGACTATTACCTCTTTCAAACATTTCAGTCTCACTCCCATCTGCAAATAGAGAGCTGTTTCCGCTAATTTTTTTTCTTTAAAAATACTAGTTAGACCAACTCTAACATATCAAAACAATTCCAGTACCCAACACAGAAGTTTCCTAATAAAACATGTAATAAACAATACCAATGCAACCACAGGGAAAATCAAGTTTTCTTTCATAATGTCCTGAAATGAGTCTCTGAACTCTCCTCTGGACCATATATAGCTCCGTCTGTTTATTTCATATTAATATTTATACTGGGGAAGAATGAAAATTCTCTCTATGAGGTTTAATATTGAACTGGAGGTGCCTATGCAAAGTCAATTGTCTTAGAGCCACCATGGCTGCATTTGATCTGCAAGTCTGGAAAACAGGAAGACGATCTCATAGGTTGTCTGCCTGATAGGTCTGCTCTTTGAAAAAACTGAATGATGGAAGAGAGTTATAAAGAGTCTTGACATTGTATGATGGTATCAGGAAAAAAAACAGAAAGTCACATTAGCATGTGATTATGCTGACAATCAACCAGAGTAACCTAGCACCTATTTTTGATTAGAGATTAGATGGTGGAATTGACAGACTCAAGATGAATTATGAAGTTGTGCATGAGAGTGGCACCACAAATGAGCAAAGCTAACATGAATTTCCCTGTACGTTGAGGGGGGCCGAATATTTCTGAAGCTGTAAGACAAAACCAAACTATACTATGTAGCACAGGTTTACTATGATAACCTATGTTCTTATAAGAGGAGGCATCAGAGTTTCCAAGAGTAGATACTTAATGAAACAAGACATCTTAATGCCAAATATGAGAAAAGATTTAGAAGATTACTATTTAATTCTCCTTACTTTGTTTGGGGGGGCTTATTTTTTTTCCTCAAAAAAAGGTAATTCTTAAACTGTAAGTTGCTATAACAGTTATCTACAAATCACTTCTCTTATTCATCTATTAAGCCAAATATTAAAATGTGTCCAAAAAGATCAGTTCCCAGTCTTTACTGTACATTAATAACCTGGGGGAATTTTTCAAAATAGGAATTCTTCTGATCATATTGAATGAGAAATTCTGGAGGTGGGAACCAGAAATGTGTATTCCTAAAAGTTAAAGAATTCATTAAAACATGTACCTGGGCATCTAGAGGGAAGAAAGAGAGAATTCTGTATTTGAATCTATGCTTTTGTCCATGAGATTATACTGTCTCATGTCTGCCTCCACTAAACACTGTGACTTTTTTCCTGACCATGTCTCTGTCTGGTAATATCTACTCATCTGTCCTCCCTTTCTGGAGTTGACGGTGCTCACGATGATCATGTGTCTTTCCAAGCTCTGGAAAGACTCTGGTTCCTATGAGTTTTTGGGCAACACATGGCCTGAGAGCTCTGAGACTTTGCTGAATTTCTCTCTGGAAAACGTCTCTTCTACCAGTACTTTAAAGGAAGAATAGTAAGAAAGTTTCAGGTGAATTGAACCTGCTTACCAAGCTTGCCTATGATCCCTCTGCTATTTGAGTCGATCAGATGCAGCCATGGTGGCTCTTTCTGTGTTAGATTGTCTGCCATTAGATTAACCAAGTGGCCTAAAAAATATAATATGACTTTTGTCAACATGTTTACTGGGAGATAGTTCTTTGTTTTACAGAGATTTTTGTTTGGGACTATCATTTTCAAGGATGATGGTGTAGCAATGACATTGGAAGACAGAGATCCTGTCTTTCTCTGGGGCAGATGGGGCAGAGGGCACAATTGTTTCTCAATCAGGCTAAACAGTATAACATCTCCCTCCAGACAAAGGTTGGGAGGTTCAACACCTTATCCAATTGGGAGTTTTCTAAGATTTGGATTCTTCTCCTGTGATGCTGGCCCGCTGTGTGGGCCACATCCACCTGGGCCATTCCAAAGCTTGCGTGTGGGACCTGGGGTTGAGGAGCACCACTGGGCATGTGAAGCCCATGTTTCCTTCTGTGCCATGAATAGTAAAGTTATTTTCTTGTGTGCCAAGGCCCATGGAACAGTGACAGCCTACCCTGCTAATACAGTAGGGGAAAATCGCAGTCTCTTCATACTTCATAAGAGTGCTTGGAAAGTCCCTGGACTCCACTAGATGCCGTGGCACTGAGCCGCGGTTCTACCACTTACTACTAGCTGTAGGACTTACTAGCTGCATGGCCTACTAGTCAACGCAACTTACTAGTTACATCACTCACTAGCTGTGGGAACCTGCCGGTAACAATAGCAATACAAATAATAACAGTAATTATAATAAACATAATTGTAGTGGTAACAATATTAATAGCTAATATTCATTCATTGTATTCAAGATACTGCGTGAAGTGTTTTACACAACTGAGCTCACTAAAAAAGGAATATCAATTGCTATCATGATTTTATTGGTCCACATTATTATGAAGAGCAAGGAAACAGTGATAGTAAAGCCCACTGGGAGCTGTAAACATAAACTCGAAAGTAAATTTGTTCTCTTCCCTTTATTCACCTGGACCTCTTGCCAGGCCCTTTACCTGTGTCGTCTGAAATGCTCTGCCTGATCTGCTGCTGCAGGCTCCTCTTCGTTCTTCATGATTCAGCTCAAGCAATGATTGTAAGTAAGGGAAACAGATTTTTCCCTCCAAACATGTTTCCTTCTTGAGCCAAAATACAACTTCTTTTGGATTCTTGGGTGAGGAAAAGTATTCGCCCTTCTTTCCAACCCCCTTTCTCACTTACATTCACGTGAGGCACAGTGACAACTTTCGTCGTAAGAGGAAAAGTGCTTCTGCACATCCGTTTCCCTCCAGGCTCTCTCTGAGAGCTCGCTGCCTGGAGCCCCACACTCGGCTGTCTTCGCCACACGGTGAGCCATCCGGGGCGCTCTGCTCCAGCCTGGGGAGACGGACGGACGGCAGTGTCCGCGCTCCTCTGCGGAAGACCAGGGGAGTAATTCGTTCATGTGGGCTGGCCAGTGGGGCACGGGGGCCGGGAGAAACACACAGCTAGTCCTAGTCACCTTCTCCAACCCGGCTTTACTGTAATAAGTTGACTTTTATCACTAGCTCACCCCTATATTCTTTTCTCAATTGGTTTGGAAGCCAGAGAGGAGAAGCGAGTGAATAACAGTCATATACTGAACAAGTCCACCACAGCCCCCGCCCCCACCTCCCTCAGCAATATTATCAGAGAAGAATGAGGACACTCATTTTCCTGTTTACCTGCCTGTTTTTTGTTTGTTTGTTTGTTTGTTTGTTTGTTTCGTGCAAAAGAGCTGGGGTGGAACCAACTGGCATTAGTATCCTCGGTATCTAGCAGCGTTTGGTGCAGAGTACATAGCGCTGTGTATTTTGTGTATCGAGTATTTTGTGTCGAGCACATAGTAGGTACTCAGTAAATGAGAGAACGTAAGTCCCAGAGACTATTTCAGCACCTTTCAGTTGACCATTGCAGCAGAAACATTAGAATCTTTGCCCATCCCAGATAAGGTAGAACACGTGATAGGTCTGCACCAGAAAAAAATGGCAAGATTACACTTCACTGAGGACACTCAATGTTTTCCTCTTCCCCAGGACAACAGTATGAGATTTCAGAATGTCAGTCACTGGCTTCTAAGCCATGCCACAGTAGCCTAAAAAACGAAAACCAATTTCTTACTGGTGATCTTTCCTTTTATGATATTAAAGGATTTCTTAGCCATAAAAAACAGATGACAACAAGGAACAATTCTTCTCTCTTCAAGAATGTCATTGCCCATCAAAACACTGACGAGATGGTCAAAAGAGGGCAGACTTCAAGATGTCCCTGGCAGTTCATGCCAATTACATGCTGTGCCCTTCTGGTTTCTTCCCTCTATAACTAGCGCTACGTCCTTACATTTGTTACTGAAAATATGTAAGTGGGATCTGGTGCTCAGAGCCTACCTCTAAGCATGTGTCCTTCGACTTGGAAGACTAAAATTGAGCCCTAGAGTCCTAAAGTCGTCTGTGATTACAATGTCCACACTATACTTTGGCAGGGGAGTTCTTAATTTTTAGCTACTGTGTAGTGAATGATGCTACCTACCAAGTGTTTTGTGTATAGCATCTCATTTAACCCTCATAACCACCATGTTAGGGAAATAACATTACCATCAGTTTAAAGATGGAAAAACTGAATTAACTTCTCCAGGTCAGATTAGCCAGTGGAGAGACCAGAATTAAAATCTACATTTTGCTGACCCCCAAGGCCAGTTCGTCTCTCTCTAGCTAGTTTCTTAAGAGTGAGCTAGCCCATGTGCAACTTTACAAGGGTCCATATTGGTAAAATATCTTGCTTTTTTGAGAAACTGTTTCATAAATTCAGATTACCATCAGTTATTTGCACTATGTGTCCACAGAAGGGGCACCTCATAGGATAGTAGTCAAATGTGTAGCTTCTGTGAACTGAAAGCCCTGGGTTGGAATGTCCTAGGGCAGTGGTCCCTAACCTTATTGGTGCCAGGGACCAGGACTTCTATGAGACTCTAATGCCTGATGATCTGAGGGGGAGCTGAGATGCTGCTAACACTGGGGAGTGGCTGCAAATACAGATGATGCTTCTTCACTCGCTGGCCCGCCGCTCACCTCCTGCTGTCTGGCCCGGTTCCTAGCAGGACACAGACTGGTACTGGTCAGTAGCCCAGGGGTTGGTGATCCCTGTCCTAGAGCAAATGAATTCCTCTCAGAAAACTGGAGTATTTTCAGTTGTTACAATGGGAATAACAGTACTCCATTTGTAGTTTTTTGTTGTTGTTGTTTGGGTTTTTTTTTTTTTTTTTGGTGACTATTAAAAGTAATGAAAAGTTTTAAGTAATGACGGGGCCCCCAGAAAGTTGTCTACAGATTTCAGAAATTAAACTGTGGGTCTTAAATAAAGAAACACCATTGTGATGTTGGTGGTTTCTATATAAACTCTCCTATGGATGCACGCTTTTCTTTTTTATTTTTGAACAATATCTCATCTGGTAAAATACATTAGATGACATTTATCAAAGAGAAAAAAAGAGCTTTTTGAAAATACATATAGACTAACAGTCCCCTCGAAATACATCTATTTTCCTGAACCCCGCACCCACAGTGATGTACAGAGAAACCACAATATCCAAACTCATGTCTTCTCAAACAGTGGCATTTAAATATTCCAATGGGGTCTAGAAAGTGCAACTGACTTCCTGCATTGCAATTTGAAGACTGATCAGCCCCTCACTTGCTGATCAGCTGCTGTTCAGGGGTGAAAGCAGCCACGGGAGGAGAAAAAAAAATCTTTTCTTACAAGCTTGAAAAAAAATATCCTGACACATGGAGACTAGCACACTTGTTATTCTACCAGATTTCTCCACACCTGCATGCATATAACACATCATTTTAAAAATTCACTAACAACATTTGAAATTGGATTCATTTTAACTTGAAAAAAAAAAAAATACCAAGAAAACTGCTAGCTACCAATGGCCAAAAAGGAAGACTTTTCCATACAAGGAACAATTTCTGGAGTTCTGTGAAAAGCTAATTTTGTCCTCCTTCTTCTACTTTTATTTATATTACAGATATTTTGCAAGTTCTATAAGACTCCATCCCACACAAGACAGTGAATCTAAGTGTCACAGAAGACTGAATTTCTTCAGTATTTCACAGTTACCGAAACACCTGTGCTAAATACTTTTCTGTGTATCAGCTGTGAAAACTCACTGTTCAATAGCCCTCCAAATTTCTCATTTATTCCCTGTGGTGGGGGATTCTGGGCACCTCACAATGGGTTATTGTTAAATGCTTGGAAGAATAGTGGTTCAAGAGCTTCATAATGGATTTAAAAAAAAAAAAGAGTACCGGCAAATTTCACCTACACTCCTTATAGACACTTGCTTCTACCTCTTCTGAGATGCTGCCTTATCTGGAAATTAATTAAGCAGAAACTAGATGGGCACAAATACCGTAACATTCTGAAGCTTAATTAGCAAATGCTTTTTAACTTCACAACAGGTCTTAGCCTTGTTGGTTACTTTTTTCTTAAGAGAGGAGAAAGCCAAGCGGTATTATTCTTTGCTTCTTTTCAGAGAGGAAACAAGCATGGAAATTTAAAAATAGATCAAGGGATGCTCAGAGGGCAGCTCCCTAGCAACCCAGGCTGCACTGCTGGTATGCTAACATGAGTGGCCTGTATTTTGCCAGGTATGTCGGCAAGCCACTACCGCTGATAGGAAAGACGTGGAGGGAACATGAACGGGTACAGTCAAGGAGGGGACACACACAGGTGCCAGAAAGAGCCACAGATATTCTCTCGAGTTGCCTGCAGTCTGATCAATGGAAAAGCCAGTAGCTGTGCCCAGCAAGTTTCTCAATTACACTCCCCTAGCATAGCTTCCAGTCTATCTTCTGGGGTTGAGCAAACAGGCTGGAGGAGGGAGAGTTCTTGGTCATCAAAGACCCATGAGAAGAGAAATCATTTCCGAAATGTTTGCTATTTGACAGTCAAAAATTACGGCCTCGCCTTTTCTTTATTAAATAACAAAGAAAAAAATAAAAAGATGGAATGTTTATTGATAGTCTTTGTGCCTGGTGCCATGGAGCCTGTTTTGGAGGCTCTGATATGAAGGGGGTTAAAAAATCCTGCTTGTCATATAGCTGCAGAGTACAAGTGCCCTGCTATGCACTGTGAAAATATCATAGAACAATATGACATCAAATTGTCTGCCTACAATGATACCATTTCTTATTAAAATAAAAAGAAGAAAGGTATAGAGACTAACAATGCATTTCCTTTTCTCACTCAGACGTTACACAAGGAAAGTTACCTGGATGTTCAAGATGTTAAAACAAGTCCGTGTGTCAAAAGTGGAATAATTAAGTATTAAATGCCAGTCCATCAACTGGCTGTGACTCTCCACTTTTTTTTTTTCTTTTTTTGGCTTGTGTATTCAAGATGCTTTTTAAATAATTTTTAAAAGATGACTTTTGAAGGAAAATGTAAAATAAACTACTTCAATTCAAAATTTCCTCCCTCCCTCCCTCCTTCCCTCCCTCCTTCCTTCCTTCCTTCCTTCCCTCCTTTCATCCTTCTTTCTTTCCAGACAGCAGTCTTAAATGGCTGGCTACTCATTACTTTTTGTACAAATATTTTTCTTTCTCTGACTTTTTTTTTAATAGTGAAAATTACAATAGAAAAGCTAAGAAAGGAATATGATGAACTTTCATGTTTCTATTACTAAGCTTAAGGAATAAAACCTTACAAATGCTGTTGAAAGCATGTTTTTACCTTCCTTTTCCATACACTGAGAGATACATGTCCTTCCAGAATTCGGTACATATCCTTCCCAAGCTTTTCTTTATATTTTCATTCTATGTGCACCCATCTGTAAACAATTTAGTTTTTTCTGTTTTCAAACTTTTGATGTTTTCAAACTTTTTATACTGCACGATTTGCTTTTTTAAAAATTCAACAATTTGCTTTAAAAAAACCCTCAAAATTGTATCTGAAATATATCCATGTTAGAACTCTTGTTTTCATTTCACGTATTGTCTACTTAAATAAATGTAATACAATTTAATTACACATTCTTTTCTACTAAGTCCCAGTTTCTATTTTTAGTATGATTATAAGCAACACTGTTACACCACATGGCTGTTATCATTTTTGTGCTCGTATACAAATTATCATCTACTTGGAATAATTATTCCAACATACATGGTGCCACCTCTCTACATATTCTGGGACAACCTACAATGTTGCTTTTTTCAAAAAAGTTAAAATGTATTGAACTCTTATTAGTCCCAACCGCTGTCCTCTGTTTTACATAATATACCGCTCTGTTTTACATAATATACCGCTCGTTGAAGTAGTCTGAAGTACGTAATTTTATCTCCATTGTACAGAAAAGGGAACTGGGATTCAGAGAATGGAAATGACTAGCAAGTGAGAGCAGGCCTGATTTTCAAATACAGATCTGACTCTGAAAGTTATGCTCTAAACCACCATCGTCTACTGCTGCCCATGGACGGAAAACTCACTCCATGGGCCTCCCATTTTTTTAATAAATTTTTTTAAAAAATGTATTGACTATAAATCCAGTATTCTTATTTAAATGACATTTTATGCATTTAACACTCTACCAATTAATATACATTATGAAACACATCGATAAGGATACTTAAAAGGATAAGGTGAGTATAAAATGCTATTTTATATTATTTAATTTATTAGTGGTCCTAAACATCATGTCCTTTCTAAAATACATTCATAACAAATATTATGATTGTCATTGATACTGCACATAGTAGTACTGTTTTGACAAATAGACATTTTATGGCTTTTGTGTTCAATATGAAGTTTAAAAATGAAGAAATGGTTACATTTGGATATTAGGAAAATATAGGCATATCATGTGGATTGACTCATCGAATATCTATTCTATCTGCTGTCCCTTCCTCTATTTCAGTCTAGAAGCATAAGAATATCATCGTCATCTCTAACATATTTTTAGTGAAGGCAAAGTACTGAATATTCACTTTGTGTTAGTGTTTCACAGGTCTGGTTTCAAGTTCAGTTTTTGTGTTTGTTTTTTTCTTAACATGTGTTCTTAATCACTGTCATTGATAAAAAGAAAACCTCACGAATCATTGACTGCTTACTACATTATAAGATTTATTTTTCAATTGCATCCACCAAATATTTAAGGGTTTTTTTGCCCATTAAATTCTATCTTCTTTGATGTAATTCAGCTATTCTTGCAACTATTCATAAAATGTTACTTCTATTTTAATATAAAAGATTAGTCCAAAACCTAACTTAAAATATTATTTAAAGTATTTTAAAAATAGGTTTGAAGATAACATTTCCAGATTTTAAGTGCTCAGATATGAGTTGGTTTTTAGTGTGGCACACACTGTTTTCAACAAGACAATCGCCTTTCAATGTAAACTTTATCAAACATCGTATTTCAAAATTCATTCCCAGAACCATGAGTTTTTCTTTCACACTCATTATGAATATATCACCAAAGACACAGTTCAAATGTGTCTTTTAAAATATAGATGTATTCTGGGTAGCACACTAACACATAACTCAACTATGAATTTAATAACAGTTTTAAGAACTTTACCAAGAGAAAATTTGAGACAATCTGAAGGAGAGATTGATTATTTACAATCAATCTCCATTTCATTATATACTCTATAAAGAGACTTCTATATTTTAACAGTCTTGTTTAATAAAATTAGACACATTGTTGATAACCTGTATTCCTATGAGCATTTGTAGTTTACACCTGGATGAGGTCGCAGATACATTTCATGTCTGGTGCCTCTTCCATAAACTTAACCCTGGAATCTTTTTTGTATTCTAGTCAGTGAATCTATATCATCAATAATTCCACTTATGGATATAATCCTACTCTTTTCCAGAAAATATAGTTTGCATTCGAGAAGCCATGCAAGAATGAAAAAAAAAACAACAACAAAAAACCTTATTGGGAACATCTTTCCTCAGTGATGCAAAAGTGAGTTATGTACTACATTGATGAATAAAAATTTAGCAAATATCATAAATTGGGATAAACTACAATTTACCTGTATATTTACTGAACTGTATAGATAAGTTCCACATTTCATAATTCAAAATGATGGCTGTTTCTTTGAATACTGATATTCTGTCATCATTTTATAGTATTTATTGCCAAATATAAGTCCTTTATATTATTTTTTGTATGTTATTTTAGGTATTTTTGCAGGAGCAGGAAGAACAAATATGTGGCCATGTATTTCTTGCTATTAAGAAACCTCAAAACAGGTTTCTAAACATTAATCATTAAGTGTAATAAATTTGTAAGGTACTGGAATGAGCATTATATGCCTTTCAATATCCTTGAAACAACTCTCAGGTTTGCTTTCAAGTTCTGGATGGTTAGTTTTTAAATGTCTTGCTAATTGTGATGACTTCATTCTGGCTAATATCTTAAGGCGCAAGGCATACTTAGTGCAAAGGTAATCCTCAGCTACAGTATATTAAGTCTGTATCCTTATCAAGAAGATATCCTTCTTGATAAATTAAATTGGTGAACATCAACTTTTCAATAAGTCAAATGTGGTTAGGTAATCATTATTTGTCTTTTTTTTTTTTTTCCAACTTGATTTGGTGGCTTCTAAAGATTTCATTCTAGCACTAGAAGTGTCAGGGTGTTTTTTTCATTTTCAATTGGTCATTTAAGCTTCCATGGTTAGTATTTTATCATCTCCAATCTCCGTTTCTTTGCAAGAATCTATTTAACCTGTCTTTGTTTAGTTAAAACTTGGTAATATCCATTTGTGCTAATCCATTTGTGCTAATCCATAACAGAGCATATGCTAACTGTGATGTGTTTCAATATATTTAATGAAGACAAAGGAGTGAGGGGGCCTTTGTCGATACCCCATCTTAGGGATTGCCCACTCTTCCCCAAAGACATTTCAGGTTAATTTGTATGTAAAATGTGATTCAAGTTAATTCCATCCTCTATATTCATATAAACAGTAAATGTAAATACAATTTCTAATATTTTCTTCCTATACCTTGGTGTACACACAGCCATCTTCTATGCTGCTTGGATTAAATTCCATACCTGGTTTAAGGGGCTCAAACCCAAACTGAAGTTCATTCACACAGCCAACAAGTTTTATTCAGCCCTTACCAGATAGATGCCAGGCACAATGCCAATTATTAGGGACACTGAAGAATTAAACAGAAAAGGGTTCTTTTTTTTTTGGAATTTACCATCTAGTGAATGAAAATCCATTCAAATGCATGTACATTCACAGATTGTAATTAGTGACCTGATGGAAAGGAACATGAGTCAGAGTATAGATGTAATTTAGATGATAAGATCAAAGATCTTTGAAGAGACCTGCAAGATGCGAAGGTGGCATCGTGAAGACTTGGAAGA
>NW_011888811.1:2798566-2800501 GCF_000151845.1 Pteropus vampyrus
AAACAAACAAAAAGAAACAAACCCAAGAGGATATTTTTTGAATAATTGACATAGTAAAGAATATAAGTATATTTTGGGGGAATATAAGGAAGCAGTACTTTCTAGGAATGATTTTCTTGGTATTAATCAAAAGCAAAGCAGTATTATCACAATGGCCAAATCAGCTAGACTTCCCTACTACAGATTTCACCGGAGTCATCCAAATTCCTTTCTTTTTCTAAGATAAGGAAACATAGAGTCTTATCTTCAGAGCCAGGTCTGATATCCTTGCAGAGATATTTCTAGTTTTAAGGTCTATACATTTATTTGAGTGTCTTCAGCTATGATGTTGATAAAGATAAAAATCATGAAGAGAGATCTGGAATTATCTTCATAATATTTTAAGTTTTTTGATATGAAAGTTTAACTTATACCTTTTGGTCCTCCATTAGACTAGCATTTCTAGGAAATTGAAGTTCCTAAGCAAAAACTAAACTTCAGCAGTAAGAGTCTTCTTAATAAATCCTCCTATCTCTGGGTGACTATCCTTTTCTAAAGCAAATATCTGAAAATATGTTATTTTTTTTTTTATTCATTTATAGTCTGCTTAAGAATTTTTTCTTTTCCATCTGCTTTTAGTCCTTGTTTTAGTTTAAAAGGAAGAGCTGCCTAAATTCAGTAGATCAATGGATAGCAGCATACACTAATACATTCATTATAAAGTTAGAATCTTGTTTCCTGTTAGTCAGTATGGCTCACCTTTGCTTTCATGTTGGCTGTGAGGACACTTTATAGCTAATCTTTCTCTGACATGTTTTACTTGTTGAGGATTTCGCATTGATGAAAGTTCAAGGAAGTGATTTGATCATTTACCACAAAAGCTCAAATTATCACTTCTGTTCTCACTCATACGGCAGGCTTAACAATGGGTAAATATCTCCTTGAATATTAAGCGCTTAATCAAAATCCTGTTTCAGCACAGACTCCTCAGCCAAATGGGGCAATGAGAAATGAACTTGCAAAAAAATATTGAGATTTCATTGCTTTCTAGCAAAACTGAAGAGTTGGCTGTTTTACTTTAGGAAGGTTTGCAATGATCAAGACCTCTTAGAATGATTTAAAACTGTTTATTAAAATCCCGCTGATGGGAGCTACTTTTTGCTTTTCTCAATAAGCAGCATGACAAAATGGGCTGCCCTCTCTATGACTTGTCAGGTAAGAAGAGCAGAAAGGAGAGTTGAGCACAGCCCATGCCACTCTGAGCAGGAAGCCAGCCGGGAGGTGAACTGCTTGCTGGTGCCACTCTGCTCTGCAGCAACCAATGGCGACACTGTCTTTTTAGCCTTATTCAGACCAAGTGGGAAATTAGAAACACATTAATGCCATCCAGTTAAATACTTGCCAAGATAACAGATGGCTGATACCACTAAGCAACCTTGACCTTGCGGTCACCTGTCCTGTCAATCAGACTCAGGACCTCTTCTCTGGGGAAAACACTGTCTTCTGTGCAACATGGCATGTTCAACCACCACTGCAGATTTAATAAACTACATAGTCTGTGCAGCAAATATGGGCACAGCATCTTCTCTCATGTGAACTAAAGTACTGGCATGCTGCATAAATTTCCTGAAGCCTTCAACTGCTTCCACATAACACTGGACAGAAAATGGAACAATGCTGAGCCAGAATCAGCCGTTATATTCAACATCTAAAATCAAAGAGCTCTATTTGGCAGCTGAGAGAACACCTGTGTGCCATATACCTCACAGTAAGTGCCTACCTAAATCACTGGACATGGCTATTGTCTGTATAGATTAAATGTGTTATTAATCAATGTGTTCATTTGGATTCATTAGGTGTGAAAATCCTTACAAATATTTCAGAGAGCATTTACTATTCAGTATAAAAGACAGATTGCTCTTACCAACATTAAAACTCCAGAAGTACAAAAGCTAA
>NW_011888811.1:2800551-2801990 GCF_000151845.1 Pteropus vampyrus
GGGGTATGCTCACTCCACCCTAACCCTCACACTATATACCACTATAAAACCCAGACAGAATGCATGAAGCAACTATGTGAGGACTCTGAAAAATGAACAGGAGAGAGCAGATTAGGGAAAGAGACAAGAATTCATGGTACCACCACACTGTCAATGAGTTTACGAGTTTTTTCCTTCTTACTCTGAGCCTGGTCTCAATGTCAAAAGTGTTCAGTGAGGCACAGACAGAGTGAGCTCCCTCTCATTCTAGATGGAAGAGTGGGAAGAGGAACTCCCAACACTGACAGAGAGAGCAGAAATCCCCGCCCCCCGTTTTTCTTCCTTCGTTATTTTCTCCATCTCCTCACACTCCAGCCCCTGAGCAATCTTGTGCTAGTAGCAAGACTGACAGACATGGCAGCCTCCAGGAGCCAAAAGCCAGAGGGTTTTCTTTTTTAGATGGTGGAGCACTGGTTCCATTCTAGTTTTTCTTTTTCCTCTCTCTCTTTCTGTCTCTATCCTCTTGCAACTCAACTCTGGATACAGACATAATCAAAATAGTCCACAGCAGAGCTGGGTGCTGGGCTACCAAAGCCTCAGCATTCTAGATGAACTGAAAAGGGCACTACGGGGAAACGGACAATATCGCGATGACAGTAAAGAAGTTTGGAACAATAACCCCATAAATTTCTTTATGAACTGCTAGACTCATGCATGCATAGATCTGATTCTACTAGACACGATAAATAATTTGAGAGCAGAATAACAAATAAACCACAACCCAGATCCCATCTGAATATCACTATAAAGAATTCGAACACTGAAATGATTTTGAGGCTAGAGCCCAAAGGTGGCACATTATAACTTGCAGCTTGAACCTCACCTGCTCAAACAAAAATGTAGACACTCTCTTTAGGATTTGACCAGAAGCAAAATTTTATAACATATACTCAAAATGTCCACAATTTAACCCCAAATTACCTGATATTGAAAGAACCACAACAACCTCAACTTATATGGGAAAAATAATTAACAGGCACTGATGCCCAGATGACAGAATTATTTAACGAAGAATTTAAAGAACAAAATTCTTTCACCAAACTGCAAATACACTCGAAGCAAATGGAAAAACAGAAAGACTCCTCAATAAAAAAAAGATGATATAAAGAAGAATTAGTTAGACTAATAAACTGAAAAAAATATACAACAAGTACAATTAAAAACTCACTGAGTGAGCTCAACAGCAGAATGGAGATAATGGAGATAATAGTGACCCTGTAGGTAAAACAATAGGAATTATCCAATCTGAACAACAAAGAGAAAAAATTGAAAAAAATAAACAGTCTCAGGGATCTGTGGGACAGTAACAGAATGTCTACTGGTATCTCAGAGAGAACAGAAAGTGTGCAGTACAAAAAATAATAATAATTTAAGAAATAATGGCTGAATACTTCTTAAGT
>NW_011888811.1:2806480-2808644 GCF_000151845.1 Pteropus vampyrus
AAGAAGAGCAGAAAGGAGAGTTGAGCACAGCCCATGCCACTCTGAGCAGGAAGCCAGCCGGGAGGTGAACTGCTTGCTGGTGCCACTCTGCTCTGCAGCAACCAATGGCGACACTGTCTTTTTAGCCTTATTCAGACCAAGTGGGAAATTAGAAACACATTAATGCCATCCAGTTAAATACTTGCCAAGATAACAGATGGCTGATACCACTAAGCAACCTTGACCTTGCGGTCACCTGTCCTGTCAATCAGACTCAGGACCTCTTCTCTGGGGAAAACACTGTCTTCTGTGCAACATGGCATGTTCAACCACCACTGCAGATTTAATAAACTACATAGTCTGTGCAGCAAATATGGGCACAGCATCTTCTCTCATGTGAACTAAAGTACTGGCATGCTGCATAAATTTCCTGAAGCCTTCAACTGCTTCCACATAACACTGGACAGAAAATGGAACAATGCTGAGCCAGAATCAGCCGTTATATTCAACATCTAAAATCAAAGAGCTCTATTTGGCAGCTGAGAGAACACCTGTGTGCCATATACCTCACAGTAAGTGCCTACCTAAATCACTGGACATGGCTATTGTCTGTATAGATTAAATGTGTTATTAATCAATGTGTTCATTTGGATTCATTAGGTGTGAAAATCCTTACAAATATTTCAGAGAGCATTTACTATTCAGTATAAAAGACAGATTGCTCTTACCAACATTAAAACTCCAGAAGTACAAAAGCTAACACACAAAGGGCATTTAAATGGAAACGTGGATGCTGACATGTAGGGCCCAGGCATAAAACTCTCTCGAGAGGTCAGTGAGAACCTAGTGTGGTTGTTTCTGAAGCAAAAAGACATTCTTTCTGAGATGAGCCATAGACCTGTGAGATGTGTAGCAGGAAATTTCGTAGGCTAAGCGATAGTATCACAAAGTTTCACTGACTTAGAAGCAAGAGTTCAAGGTTCCAGTGCCCACTTTAGACCGGACTTCTAAGAGGCTACTATTGTGGGAAGTAATTTGCATAATGAGCAAGAACTTGGGCTCCTGACTTAACAGGAGCCTGGCCTGGAGCCCTAGCACTACAACTCATGACCTCCGTGTCTTTGAGCATATTATAGAAACTCTTTACCGCAGGTCCTTCATCAGTCAAATGAGGAGACTGATACTTTTCCAAGGTATCATTATGATCAGGAAAGGCACTAAAAGACATTAAGCCCTTAGCACAATGCCTGGTATATGCCAAGACTCATTAAATGTTAGTTATTATTAATAAATGTTCATCAATGCCATCCATAGTTTGGTAAATATTGGGAAAATGACTTATGCTCTCTGAGCCTATTTTCTCATTTGTAGAAAGAGAAATTGTAATAGATTTTTATGATAAGATGCTTCCAGACCTAGCATTCCATAGATTTGTAACTCCAATTTATTGCCGGTAAATATATATGCCTCCCACAGACGTGACGTAGGATACTAACGCATTTTTGGAGCATAAAGTTGTTTAAGCTGGCATTTCATTTCCCAAAAGGTCCAAGGCAATACCTCATTAAACCCTTATCATGACTGTGAGCCATTAAGAGCTAAGGAAACTGAGGTCCCAAAGAGTTCAGAAGCTGCCCATGGTGATGCAGTCTTCAGGCCTAAAAGCTGAGGTGTAGCAACAACAGGTTGGGGAAAGGGGAGGGGGAGCACAGGTGCTTAGTGGCAAACTTGTCAAAGAACCTGGCAGAGCAGGCAACCGTGACGGTGCCACCGCCTGGGCCCAGGAGATGCCAGGGCTTCTTGTGAGATGACGAAAACTCAGGCACCACAGCCAAGGGGACGGAGAGGAGAAGTGATGTCGGGTTAATTTATTTAACATAAATAATGTATTCCTTAATTATCTGCCACATGATTAAGTAATTCTGATGTAAATAATTGAAATCAAGGGAAGGGGGAGGACATCGAGTGTAGGGAGTTTTGTTTTTAAAAATGTGCTTGCAAAGTGGAGGTCAATTTAGATTTCAGATAAAGGCTTCATTAGATCATTTATTCACTGACACTACTGAGTGCTGCCATGTGCCAGGAATTGTGTGAGACTCTGAGAATACAATGATGAATTAACTGAGCCTTAAACTTGGAGCAGTATACAGTCTACTGAGGAAGACAGCTGTATAATCAAAAATGA
>NW_011888811.1:2808694-2815432 GCF_000151845.1 Pteropus vampyrus
TTGTTTAAGCTGGCATTTCATTTCCCAAAAGGTCCAAGGCAATACCTCATTAAACCCTTATCATGACTGTGAGCCATTAAGAGCTAAGGAAACTGAGGTCCCAAAGAGTTCAGAAGCTGCCCATGGTGTTGCAGTCTTCAGGCCTAAAAGCTGAGGTGTAGCAACAACAGGTTGGGGAAAGGGGAGGGGGAGCACAGGTGCTTAGTGGCAAACTTGTCAAAGAACCTGGCAGAGCAGGCAACCGTGACGGTGCCACCGCCTGGGCCCAGGAGATGCCAGGGCTTCTTGTGAGATGACGAAAACTCAGGCACCACAGCCAAGGGGACGGAGAGGAGAAGTGATGTCGGGTTAATTTATTTAACATAAATAATGTATTCCTTAATTATCTGCCACATGATTAAGTAATTCTGATGTAAATAATTGAAATCAAGGGAAGGGGGAGGACATCGAGTGTAGGGAGTTTTGTTTTTAAAAATGTGCTTGCAAAGTGGAGGTCAATTTAGATTTCAGATAAAGGCTTCATTAGATCATTTATTCACTGACACTACTGAGTGCTGCCATGTGCCAGGAATTGTGTGAGACTCTGAGAATACAATGATGAATTAACTGAGCCTTAAACTTGGAGCAGTATACAGTCTACTGAGGAAGACAGCTGTATAATCAAAAATGATATTATAGCTATGCTTGGTCCTATGGGAGAACAGAGAAGGGAGCATCCAATGGCCAGGAAGGTTAACTAAGGATGGACTCCAGCTGAAGCTAAAAGTAAACGAAACAGAAGAGCTGGATGCCTAGGAGATAGGGTGAGGAGGAGGCTTGCCACAGTACCTTTTGAGCTGAGTACTATTACTAATTCAAAAAAAAAAAAAAAGGAGAATTAAAGTTGAGTCCTTCTCTACTGTTTTAAAAGAACAAGTATATCATTCTCAGTAACTTTTACAAAAACTCTTGAAGAGATGGTAACTCAGAGATGCAGGCCACTAAGCAAAAGTAAAGTTCAAGTTTAGAAGGTGAGACTGTGGTGTTAGGAGGGTTAAGCTTTGGGGTTGAACTTCCCATGTTTGAATCCTCTGTCTGCCTCTCAGTCACTGGGAGACTTCGAGCGGGTCATTCCTGTTCCTCTAAAGTTTGTTCACCTATAAAAGGAAGATAACAGTAATAACAACGTCTTCCTTGTTAAACTGTTGTGAAGATTAAATGAAATAACCTCATATTGAGGTTAACACAGAGTCTGAGAATAACAAGCAATCTATAATATTTAACTTATTATTATCAGCATTGCTATCAATTGCTCTTTCTAGAGGTGCATATAAGGCTCAGAACATTTGAAGGTATGGAAAAACTGACAACCTTTCTGAGACCAAAACAAACAGTATTTTAACAGTGAGAAGAAATCCCCATTTGCAATTCTATACATACAATACCATACAAATATAGTGTGATTTGTAAAATTTATGGCATTTGAAATTTATTTCAAACTATAAAAAGGATAGAAGTTTAGACTGTTAAAAGCAAGGACTTGGCTAGGTGTCTCTACTTATTAGCTTTGTTATTTTGAGTAATTTACCCAACATACTAATTTTTTCTCATCTGAAAAATGGGCTTGTCTTATCTAATTAAAGAAATTTATTTCCAGAGATGAATTCTGAAAATAAATTAAGAATAACAAGGGTCTGGCAGTGCATTCCAAACCACAGCAAGAGCCGTTGCCTTAATGCCCTTCATAAAAAGTTGATTACTTCTCTCTACTAAGGTCTTCTGAACAACCTGTATGAATTACTCTATTTCTTTAAAGGACTTAGGTGATTGAGTGGTTGAAGTGCTCATCTGGGCTTCTTCATGTTTTGGACTGTCGGTCTGTGGCTAAACTCCACTGCTGTCCTTGGTACACAAAGTCCTACTGTGGGTACGTGTCTGGACGTGGGGGTGTTTTCTCCTTTCCCTTTTGCTGCTTCACTGGTGTAACCAAACTGGACTACAAGCTCCCATGTATCCTGACTCTCAGTGAATCAGTGACATCGGATACTTGCTGTTACCTCGAGGATGAAGATCCTGGTGAAGAAAGGCAGAATCCAGCCTTTTCGTATTTAGATCATTGTGCTTCCCAAATGGTACTCAACTGCCAAACAGAAAATTTTAAAGTATGCATTCTAGCAATCTGTAGTGTTTTGTGCTTCATTTGGCATGGAGATCAGGGGTTTGGTTACAAGGAACAGAAACTAAGTCTGGGTAACTTCAGCCAATTTTTAAAAATCTGAATACCAGGAAAACCCGAGCACTCAGGCCTCTGAAAAGATGGGGAGAGGAAACTCAGAGTATCAAAATTACAGGGAGCGAAAGGGAACCTCTTCATGGAGCTACTGTTGAGATGAATCCCCGCCAACCATTTCCTGCCCATATATCTTTCGTGAAAGATTCAGATGCCCAAGGGAGAGTCCGGATGGCCGGCTCGGGTCAGATGCCTACCCTCTGGCCAGTGGAGACCAAGACACCTTGAATGACTATCACACAAAGATTACACATGTTGGGCAAATTGTAGTTTTTCAAAGAAAAATGGAAATGCTGTTACCAAAAGAAGGAGAAAGGGATGCTGGGCAGGCAAAAACAACAGATGTCCACTGCAGCAGGTCGATTTGGCATCTCTTTGATGAGCCAAGAGACCAGAAACCATGCAAAGGCACAGGCAATGTGTGCACATGCACACAGACACACACACACACACACACACACACACACACACACACACACACTATGCCAATTCCCAGAGGAAGTCCACCTCAGAGTTAATTGACTTGGTTTCCTTTTGATTCTCCTCTTGCTCTTCAAAAAAATGCCTTCCTCTCTCCAATCTCATTCCTTTTTGCCCAGTTGCCCACATAACGTTTTTGCCAAAGCTATGGTATTTTCAATAAATACAGTCAGCTGAGTATGCAATCCTCCCCCATTCCTGTTATTGAATAAATATAAAACAGTGCCAAAGACAGAGGTATTATACACATTTTTGATAAAAATCATTCCAAATTACTCTGCATTATTTTTAATTGGGGAAAAAAAGGGAAGTATTTTTAAGCAGTGATCTGCTTCTATTGTCATATTCCACCCTGAAGACATATCAGATATCTATTCTCTAATGAAGTGTTTTCTAGAGAGTAGAATATTGTCCCCTGTTTCCAATCTTTAGATGCCACATATTGCTATGGTAACCTTGGGTTTTTTGATTTATAAATTTCTTCCTTTGTGAAAGAAGTAATTTCAGTTTAATTTACTAATGGATTTTGACTCAATCTACAATAACAAATAAATCTGACCACACCCTTTTTGATTAAAACTCTGTAACTGGAATTTTGCAAATGAAAAGGTTTTTTTCTCAAAAACCCTGAAACGGGTCTTTAAGAAAACAAGAAAATGTGAATAAAGCAACATATGAAAGCCAAAATACAGTGGCAACTTCAAAAGCAATTTCTCTTTTTTTAAAAAAAATAGCATTTATCTTAGAAGATCAAAAGATAAGCTTGAAATAGTAATCAGGATACTAAAAAATATCATAAAAATGAAACTCTCAAATACATGAAGCATTGTGGCCAAAAATGCATGTATTTATTCTTTGTGAAAAATTCTAGAATGTGGATTCAAATAGACATATCCAAATGGTATTTTGACACATAATATCAGGGTTAAATGGTCCCTAGTTTACTTCAGTTTCTGCTCTACTTATATTGGATTCAATGTAGGATCCAAAAACTACAGAAAATTTTGACTTGAAACAAAGTGAAACGTCCTAACAAATCTAGTTGTCTGTCATCTGGCTCTGTGTTTATCCCCATTTGCAAAATCAACAGGGAAGCTTAGTGGAAAGAGAATTGGGCCAAGAATCAGACTTCAGCTTCTATTGCAGGCTCTACCATTTATGTGCTGTGTCCTCAGGCAAGTCACATAAACAGCCTGAGTCCTGTCTTTTAAGTCCCTGCTCAGCCTATTGTAGAGAATGTTGTTAGGATTAAATGAGATACGGGTACTAAAGGCTTTTGAAATTTATAAAGTTGGACTGAATGTGGGGTATCGTAATGAAGGGCCAAATCATGATATTAGTCACCTAAGCAGGAGGGTAGTGATATTCTGAGATTCTGGTCCCACACAGAGCCTTGCACATCTCATGAGTTTTCCACATGGTCTCAGGAAGACAGGGAAGGCCAGAGGGTGAAAGTTCTCCAATCTGAACACAATATGAGAACTTTCTAAATGTTGTCGAAACAAAACATGGGCTGTCTAAGGAGATGACAAGGATCCATCTAGAGATCGAGTGATTTACTTTCTAAGGTTTATTTCATAAGTATGTATTTCCTTTTACCTGCCTCAGTTTGAACAAAAATAGATGGCATTTTTGTTCTTTGAAGAAGAATAATTAAACCTCTATATTGTATAGCTACCCAGTTCTTAGATGAAAATTCTTCCTCCCTCCCAAACTATGAGCATCTTCAAGTTTCGGCATGTGAGATATACTGCTGTGGATGATGTTTGTTAAAATTAAAATGCGCCTCTCATACATCTTAGTTTATAAGTTATCTAAGACAAACATTAGTAGGTTTACAGTTCTCCTAAGGATGATCTTATTGGTAGATGGTATTGGATCTACCTATTGGTATAGGATCTACACATTCAACCCCAAGTTTGCATAGAGGAAAGCTGTTAAGAAGGACAAAAGGACATGGGTCTTGGAATTAGAAAGGGTCAGTTAAACTAGGTCCTACCTAGGTTTCTTTCAGGTAGGTAAGTGTACCTGTGTACATATAGTATAACATGCATGCATTCTGAATGTATGTATTCTGAATTTTTTTCTCTTAGCACATCATCACACGTATCTTCCACATTTGTTACTATTCTTAAAAAACATGAGTTTAATAGATGCTCGAAATTCCATCCTATGACTGCCAAGTTTATTTTTGTCTGCCCTGAATTTCGTATTCTTAAAAATATTTTAGAAATGAAATCTGTTTTAAAAATATCGAGCAAAATATAAATTTAAAGAAAACATACTGAGTACCCTATTTACAACCGACTGTCCTGCTCCCCGATCTAGAGATATATTCTATAACACTTCTCTCTGTACCTCTGCAGAACATTTTCTGTGTGTGTACACACACACACACACACACACACACACACACGCACACACACACACACACACACACACACACACCCCATTTCTATATTTGTGCTACTCCAGATCTGCAACATTAGCATTCAGTTGGAGTTTGTTGGAAGGACAGAATTTCAGGTCCAGGCTTACTAAATTGCATCTGCATTTTAACAAAATCTCGAGTATCTGTACACATAGTAAAGTTTGAGAAGCTGGTCTATATCAGGAAGCTTTGGGGCCAAATCCAGCCTGCTGCCTGTTTTGTACGGCAGGCCAAATATGAATATGTTTTACATTTTTAAATGGTTGAAAAACAAATCAAAAGAAGATTAATATTTAGTGACATAAAAATTACATGAAATACAAAGTTCAGTGTCCATAAATTAAGTTTTAATTGAACATAGCCATGCTTATTTGTTAATGTATTGTCTGTGGCTGCTTCTGTGCTGTAAGAACAGAATTGAGCAGCTGTGACAGAGACCTTATGACCTGCAGAGCCTAAAACATTTATGATCTGTCTCCTCAGAAAATGTTTGCCAGCCCTGGTTTATCTGTCAGAGTACACAGGACAGTGAACATATAACTTAATTTCTTTAATGTATAAGTATACAATTAAATAAGCTAAACGAAAACTTTCAAATATTTCTGAAACTGTATGTATATTTCAAAATAAATTACTTGTCATTTGGTGATATCTTGTCCTTTTTCATATTTGCTTATTATCTGTCTCCGCACACTGAAAGTTCCAAGAGACCATCTTGGTTACTGAAGGCACACATTATACTCAATAAATATTAGTTGAATTTTTAGAGCCCACAATAATATCATTAGGTGGGTACAACTATTATTCATACATTTGTACACTATATTATACTAATACATTATATACATATAACGATATATGTATGACATTAGCTGCCTAAGACCACAAGCTAACTAAGTGACATAGATCTCAAATATTTTCTGCTAGAAATTAGTTTGAGGCTTTGCTTTTTCTTTGAAGAACTTTAATAGCAAAGTTAGAGAAAAAAATGGCAATGGGCACTCCTTTATGTGCATTAAGAAATAAAGATGTTATTTGGTTGGTACATTAGAAACTGTAGCTTAGAGAAGTTACTACTTGACTTATCTACACAGTCATTGGCCAATCTGGGCTTAGATTCCAAATCACTCGGTGTAACTTCAGATCCCACATTACAGCTAATAGGCTCTGAAAGGTGAATGATACTGCACAAATTGCAGAGATATTTGATTGTTTATTATGAAAATATGAAATTGGCTCAAAGATCTTTGCTCTCAGAAATATACTGCTAGTTCGTATCAGCTGTTTAGTTGAGCACTTTCATAATAAATTCAGAAATAGAAACCAAAGAAAGATTCTTGAGTTATAGAAACTAACTTTGTGAGAGGTGGGTATACAGATTAACCATGAGGGACCTGTGGAGCTGTATTCTAAAGCAACAAAGAACATGTACCAACCTTGATTGGTCTGACTTAGGAGGGCAAAGGGACAGAGAGTGAAGAACAATTAGTAAAATAAAAAAATTAAAAAAAAAAAAGAGTGAAGGGAAATAACTAAAGAGAAAGGAAATTGGTGTTCT
>NW_011888811.1:2815482-2817633 GCF_000151845.1 Pteropus vampyrus
ACTCAATAAATATTAGTTGAATTTTTAGAGCCCACAATAATATCATTAGGTGGGTACAACTATTATTCATACATTTGTACACTATATTATACTAATACATTATATACATATAACGATATATGTATGACATTAGCTGCCTAAGACCACAAGCTAATTAAGTGACATAGATCTCAAATATTTTCTGCTAGAAATTAGTTTGAGGCTTTGCTTTTTCTTTGAAGAACTTTAATAGCAAAGTTAGAGAAAAAAATGGCAATGGGCACTCCTTTATGTGCATTAAGAAATAAAGATGTTATTTGGTTGGTACATTAGAAACTGTAGCTTAGAGAAGTTACTACTTGACTTATCTACACAGTCATTGGCCAATCTGGGCTTAGATTCCAAATCACTCGGTGTAACTTCAGATCCCACATTACAGCTAATAGGCTCTGAAAGGTGAATGATACTGCACAAATTGCAGAGATATTTGATTGTTTATTATGAAAATATGAAATTGGCTCAAAGATCTTTGCTCTCAGAAATATACTGCTAGTTCGTATCAGCTGTTTAGTTGAGCACTTTCATAATAAATTCAGAAATAGAAACCAAAGAAAGATTCTTGAGTTATAGAAACTAACTTTGTGAGAGGTGGGTATACAGATTAACCATGAGGGACCTGTGGAGCTGTATTCTAAAGCAACAAAGAACATGTACCAACCTTGATTGGTCTGACTTAGGAGGGCAAAGGGACAGAGAGTGAAGAACAATTAGTAAAATAAAAAAATTAAAAAAAAAAAAGAGTGAAGGGAAATAACTAAAGAGAAAGGAAATTGGTGTTCTCTGTGCATGAGCATGAGGGACTTAGAGGAACTGGGTTTTTAAGTGTAAGGATTGTTCTCTCATTTCTGTCTGATGCCAACCTCTCAAGTTGCTGCAAACGAGAAGAGAATTTCCACACCCAGATACTGCTTTAATTGTAAAAAGAATCCAGCAAGGAATTCTGCACTCTGTTCACCTAGATAGCCCCGTGAGTGAACTCACTTGTCTGAATTGGGCTGCTTGTACCAGTTTGTTAATGCGGCATTTTGATTTGCACATTGTTGCAGATTTGCAAGGTACAGATTTGCAATCAGTGTTTTGATTGCCAAGGTGGGCCTGAGGCAACGATTTATGTTTGAAGACTGATGAGAACATATGGATGGCTTTGCTGCTAAAATACACGGGCTTATGATAGGTTAGAGGCTTCATGATTGAGGAGTCTTGTCCATCTTGGCTGAGGGCGTTTTCAATAAGTGGCGACCACAGGACACCAAAACCTGCTAGGACCTGACTCTCTTTGCTGCTCAAATAATTAGTTTGTATATGCATTTTACTTATGTGTGCTAAAACATGGTGTGGTATCTCAAAATACGTTTACATCATGCTATAACTGTGAACTTGACATTTCAATGCACTGAATGTTCATTAAACATTTTTATTCACTAAAGAGGAAAATTTCACAAAGAATGAAAATAGGTGTTTTGCTTATCTAAAAATAATTATTCCCAAACCCAAAAGTAACTTCTAAATTTACTAGGGAATCTCACAAGTCCACTCCACACTACGATCTCCGTCCCTTTTTTATATTAAAGCTCCTTTAAATCGTGGAAGGAGATTCCTCTTTTCTCCAACTTACTGTGCCTTTTTTTTCAGCTCTTATTCTTAGAATCAGTTAATTATACTCAAAATATGAAACTTCATCATCGATATTTGGAATGCCTACTTTTGTTTTCATTGTTTTATTCCATTTAATCTATATTTTATCTATATTTTCCCACATATATTCCTCTTCTTTCCCGCAAAATGAAACTATTCTAATGTGTAGAGTTGGCAGGTAAAATACAGGACTCCCAGTTAGATTTAAATTTCATGTAAACTACAAATAATTTTTCAATACAAGTACATATCAAATGTTATATGAGGCATACTTATACTAAATATTAGCACATATTTCTACTAAAAAAATCCATTGTTTATCTAAAATTCGAATTTAACGTGGCATTCTTCATTTTTATTTGCTAACTTTGGCAATTATAGTTTGGTGTAATCCATACAATGTGTGTTTGTTATTTTGCTGCATGTATCTTAGTGTATTTCAACAATGAAGGGATAATTCTCATTCTCTGTCTGTCT
>NW_011888811.1:2818683-2825937 GCF_000151845.1 Pteropus vampyrus
CAAAATGAAACTATTCTAATGTGTAGAGTTGGCAGGTAAAATACAGGACTCCCAGTTAGATTTAAATTTCATGTAAACTACAAATAATTTTTCAATACAAGTACATATCAAATGTTATATGAGGCATACTTATACTAAATATTAGCACATATTTCTACTAAAAAAATCCATTGTTTATCTAAAATTCGAATTTAACGTGGCATTCTTCATTTTTATTTGCTAACTTTGGCAATTATAGTTTGGTGTAATCCATACAATGTGTGTTTGTTATTTTGCTGCATGTATCTTAGTGTATTTCAACAATGAAGGGATAATTCTCATTCTCTGTCTGTCTGTCTGTCTGTCTCCCTCCCTCTCCCTCTCTCCCTTTCCTCTCTCTCTCTTCTCTCTTTTTAATTCAGAAAAATATTTTTACAATCCACCTGTCTTCTGCCTTCTTCTCTCCCCTAAGATGGTCTTACCAAAACTCTGAAAAACTTTTCAAGAAACCAACTTCTGTTTTTACTAGTCTTTAACATGTTAGATGCATGCGTGTAATTATCTTCTTTCTCTCATGTTCTTTCAACAAGTACGTAATGTCCTTTTCTGCTTCTTATAATTTCTTGTAGAGGTTACATCCCTTAGTGGTTGCTCCCCTGCAGTACACCAGCACTCAGGCTAAAGTCCACCTACTATCTTGTACATGTTAAGAAGAAATGGGCATCTGATGAAGCCAAGAGTCAATAAGAGGAAAAAGGAGAGAGAGCACCCTTCCATTTGCCCATTTTCCCGCAGAGAGGCATATCGGGTTTGCGGGCCCACAGCATGAGTCTATTTTTCAGGCGACCGAACTGGATCTCCTGTTGAGCTCTTTTGTAGAGCAAAGGTGAGTGCAAATTTATCAATAAAAAATGCTGTTTATGCCAGGTATTTTGGATATGGAGAAATGGCTCTTCATAGGAGCTGTCTGTCATTACATCGCTTCTACTTGCAGGAGGGTGGCCACAGATCCCTGGTAAATTGAGTTCTTGTTCCTTCTCGTCTCTTGGGAGAAAAGAGTAACTTGAAACTGAAATCAGCTGGTTCATTTTTTTAAGTAACAGAAAAAATTTCTGAACGAATCTGCTCATTATATCATTTTTTTCCCTTAAATTATATTTTGTCAAATATTAAAAGCACTATAACATTTTAGTTTCTGTTCATATTTGCTTGGTCTTTTTTTTTTTTCATCTTTTATTTTTAATATTTCTAAATCTTTTTTGTACTAAATGTCTTTTTTTGTAAAGAGCATTTTGTTGGATCGTTTTTGTTATTGTTAAAAATATAGTTTGAGACTCTGGTGTGTCTCATTTATAAGTATTCTAACTATAGTTGTAGTAGGACATTTATGCTGTTTTGATATTTTTCATTTTCTGCATTTTTTTCTATCTTTGCCTTACTTTCCTCTATGTAAACAAGTTTTGCTCCTCACATTTAAAAATTACATATTGCACATATGTACTCATGGTTTCTGCTTTTCATTTTAGACCAAAGCTTATCTCTCATGACTCATTAATTTCTTAAACTTATCAATATCTATATCTTCCTTTTTACTGTCTATATTTTCATTCTAGATTGTTCTAATTTTTTATAAATAAATATACTTTATCTTTTACATTTTTTTTGCACTCAAGCTTTTTTTTTTTTTTAACAGAACCTAAATTTAACCAAGTTATTTAATTTCCTTCATTTCCCATATCATTTACAAAATTCTCCTTGGAATTGTTTCCTTCTTTGTGTGCATCTTTCCAGAGTATTTTTAGTGTGTGCCTTTGTATGGGAAAACTAGATTATGTATGCCTGAGAATATTTTTTATTATGCCCTCATATTGAATGATGGTTTGGGTAGATATATATTTAGATTGCTTTCTTCAGAAACTTTGTCATTCTCTTGTATTCATTGCTGCTTTTAATAAGACTAATGTTTAAAGATGATTTTTTCTTTTTTTCTAGAAGTTTTATTCTTTCCTGTTTTTGTTTTCAAATGTCACTAAAATATTTAAATATGACAATGCCCTTATCTCTCCCAACTTGAGCCCTAACTTTAACTTGTCATCTTTTGCACTTTTTTATTCTAGAAAATTTATCTCAATTATTTCTTCAGGTGCTTTCTTTTTCCCGTTTTTCTTTATCTTGTTTATTCTGTGATTTTTATTGCCTAGACAGTGATATTGGTATTTTTATTTTTGAACATTTACACCTGCTGGGTCTCTTTTTATATTTCTCATCTCCTTTCCAACATTTTTCAAAATCCATCTATCTGATCTTCTATTCTTAATCTCTATATGTCCTGCTATTTATCCTAATTACCGAGTTCTCTATTTCTAACAATATTCACTCTTGTTTTTCCACCTTTTTAAATGATTTGTTGTTCTTTCTTTATATTGCAAACATTATGTTTTATCTTTAAGTCCATTGATCACGCTATTTTAAATACCTTTTCTGTGTATTTCAGTTATTCTGCATCAGATGGTATATGTTGTTCTTCTGACCTTTAGTAGTAGCTGCCCTCCTCAAGTGTCTAGTTATTTTGGCTGTGAATTCATGTCATGGAGTTCTTGCTGTTCTGTGTGAAATCTGTGATAGGATGAGCTGGGAGCTTGGTTGTTATTCCCACAGGTACATATAAGAAGAAATGTTTCTGAGCATATAACTCCAGAAACAACACAAAGACTGCTCAGCACTCCTGTTTACTTCCAACCCGCCAGGCAACACACCTATCATTATTTCACCTTTAAAAACACTTGGGAACAGCAGCACGAAAAGGAGGCAGGGCCCACAAATCCTAAATCTTTTATTGCTGGGGGTCGGTGGAATGGAGATGTGAATGCCTGAGCATGTCTGTCCGGCCTGCAAGTCTTTATCTAGTCATACCAATATGGTTTTGACATAGTTTTGATTTACCCCTGCTCTTACCTGACACTCGAGGGCTGGAGTTTTGCATCCAATTTTTGTAGTAAAAGAGCAGGAGCAAAGCTTAATAGGATCGTACAAACTATGTCCTCATGGCTGCCTCTTTTTGTTCTCTGCTCCATACTTTAAACATCACCCGTCCAAAACTTTCCAACAGCCAAGGCAGACATCGGACTCCTCAGGAGTCCTCTGGTTTTACATTTTTCATTCCTCAAATTCACGCTTTCTTTTAGCTTCTATAGTATGTTTAAGGTTGACTTCGGGAGAGAGACCAACATCCCAGACCACTCTGTAATCTCAACAAAAATCCATTTAGTATCCTGTGTGTATTATGCCCACAGCTCAAGTCTGTATAATTAACTAACTTAAGTCTCTTCTTAAGTCATATCAGACATGTGGAGTGAATATTTTTCATGTCTCTCATTAAATGTTCTTAATTCATTTTCATATTTATTCTTCCAACAAATATTATTGAGCATTCAGATATGCTGGCAATCTAATAGATTCCAGGGACACAAAATAAATTAAAAACATGATATAGACCTAAAAATATTTAGCTAACCAGTATAAAAGGACTTTTGGGGGAATATACAATAAAAATTCTTTGAAACTACCACATTAGTTATTTGAATTACAGTGGTGATTAGACTGTATTTTTTCCCATCCCACATTACTCAAAAAGATTATTTTTAATGAGCTATTATTTCATTTTCCAGGCATTATTTCTCATTGTTTAATTCTTTTAAAATAGCATTTCATATTATTGAGGGGAGGGTTAGTTCATCTGCTGATTGCTATACCTTCTGGGATCCCTTCTGTTCCTTAAGGCTGAGGCGAAACCCAAATTTACTAATGAACTGCCAAAAATTTCATTTCACAAATTCCTACTCTGTGCCATTACTGTAAAGGCTTTGTAGTTATTACAGTGATGAGTTTATAGCCTGGAAACTAGGACAACGCTGTTTTAACTAATTCATTACCTACACTTTATACATTTTGAAGAGGAAAAAAGTGCGTTGCATACATGAGTATATGAGTGTGTGTGTGTGCATAAGAGACAGCGAGAGAGTGAGAGAGAGAGAGGGAGGAAGAAGGAAGAGAGCGAGCGAGCAAGCGAGCGAGCAAGCGAGCCCTGTATGTGTTTTTTTCCTCTCGCATTAGATTCCATTCTGCGACACAATAAAGATTGGTTAAACATTCATTTCATCCCTGCTCTTTTAATTCATGTTGGCTTTTGGTGAGCTCTCCCCCTTCTATAGATTATTAATTCATCTATTTGTTCATTCGATAAATGTTAATTTAGTGCCTACTCTGACCTAGGCACTCTGAAGGTGCTAAAAAAAAAAAAACTAGCTATTGTGGCGATTTTGTAATGTATCAGCTTCGCTGGGCTGAACTACATTTCCCAGAATCCTCTGTCCTGTATATTTCTGGTTAGGCTGGGCCACAGGAGACATTTCCTGTTGGGTGGATGTGAAGCAAGAGCCTTTTGTACTTCACACACATTGTCAATGGTCTACTGGCCCACCTTGTTGATGTGAGTTATGGCTGGGCCTATAATGCTGCACCTTTGTCTTGCACCTGGATCTTCACTAAGCTTCTCTGACTTGTGGGCCAGGAATATGTTAAACTCCATCAAAACAGGCCCTGGTCTGTGCAGGACATCACACCACCACAGGCAGAGGAAATGAGAACTGATACGGTTTCAGTCTATCCTTGTGGAGATCCCGCTTATGCGTTTGGATTCCAGCCTCCTCTTGATGTGCCCCACTTCGCATTCAACTTGAATTCTTATCCGTCTGTTTATGGACATTATGCTTTAGCATGATACGCGAAGATGACGGCCTTGCAGAGACTGCTTCGCCAGCTCCCACATTCTGCAAGGTCAAATCCCTGTAGCAATCCCTTAGTATTACATGGATGTATCTCCCAGTGGTCCTGCTTCTCTGATTGAACCCTGACTCATACTGCCATAAATAAGATAATTATAATTTCTGTCTTAGTGGAGTTCATAATTCAGATAGGAAGAAATATCTTTTCAAAATATTACATCACAGTTAACTCATTATAACTATGAAAGGCGCTACGAACACAACTCCTATTCAGAGTGAGACCTTCTAAGCTGGGGTCTTCTACAGAGATTCTCCAAAGGCTTATGGAACAGAGAATGTGTTCTATTCCACTCAGACCTCGTTGGATCCCATTTTCTCTTTTTTGTAAATGCCCCCTGGCTACAGTGTAATTTCGTTTCCAGAAACAGCTACTATGATTTGGAGGAGTGCTCTTGGGCGACCGAAACCTGCTTTGTCCCCATGAGAACGTGACATTTAATTCAAAAGACATGTCGATCTCTAAAATTGTTTGCTTCTATGATCCAAAAAAGGATCTCCCCCAACTGTTTCTTACGTAGTACCTTCCCTTGCTCAGTGATTCTTGTGGACTGAATTAAAGCAGATGACGAGATTGTTTTTTCACTTACACATTAACATTCAGAACTATTAATTAAGGATACTTTTAATGTTAATAAAGAACTGATCAATTTTAGGAGTGTTCATTCTATTTAACAGTTTCAAAGTAATTTTATTCTCTTACCCTCTTCCATATCCATAACGCCAACCCAAAACAAATTGCTTCTTCTCTTTATGAGTAAATGGCACTTTAACTGGCATAGTTGCCAACCTAAGTGTTACCTTAGCCTCTTTATTTCTCACCCCTCACATTAGTTGCCAAGTCATTTAAAATATACCTCCATTCTTTCTCTCCAGTGGATTCCCTTCTTTACTTCTTTCTTTCAATCTTCTTCACTACTAGCTCGTTGAGGAGTGTATCATCTCTTGTCTAGACTAGCCAGTTATTTAACTCCTCTTCCTCCAGTCTTGCCACCTTTCATTCTGCTCTTGTTTCAGAAGGAGCTTACATGCCATTATGACCATGTCAACATCCAGCTCAAAAAACCTTATGTTTCCAAGAATCGGTATATTTCAGTTTTTAGTAAAATTCACCTAAAAACTTGTGAAAATTCAGATTAACGGTCCTCTATAAATCCTGAGTATAAAAACCCCAACATCTTAGCATGAAGATTAGGACTGAGTTTGGCCACTGCTCAGCTGCTCAGCTTTCTTCACATTCTCTTCTACTCTTAGAAAAATTGACCCATTTACAGGACATTGTCCTCGTCGTCCATCCTTGTCTTCGCATATGCTGTTCCTACGGCTCAGAACACAAAGCCTTTCCCTGGCTATCTTCTACTGTCTCGTCAGTTCACAGGTTATCGTGTGAAGCTGTGGCACGATAATCTTTCTCTCAGCGCCAAAATGCTGAAAACTACACTCATGCCATGATGTGTACACTTATTTGCTTATCTGTTTTCCAAAAAGACTATAAATCCTTGAGAGCAAGAAAAAAACTGTCTTTTTTTAAAGTTCATCGAGATGACTAAAATATATTTGATGAATGGATAAAAATAGTTAATGGATACTGCTCCCTGAGGAACTCGAACAATTCAGCTCTATTGCAAGGTATATAACAAATAGAAAATTGTCTCATTATTATCCCAAGAGACTTAGCTCTGCCCCTGCCAAATCTCTCACCCACTCAACAAAATAAATTCCCTCCATTTATCCAGGCTCCTCCTTTTGGGGGCGGGGTGCGGAATGGAATTAAAGTTATTCAAATATTTACTATAGGGATCTCGCATGCCTCCACCTTCAACCCCCAAGCAGTTAATGATGTTAACCTTTTCCAGCAGAGAAAAGTTCTTAAAGATAAAATCTCCTCTATTTCATTACACTTGCATAATACCTTAGTGCCCCTTATAGAGACCAGTGCTCTGGACCACTGCACAAGTAGCCTGCCCTAAAGCTGAGTCTGGACCTGATAATGTCTTGAACTTTCAAAAAACAGACTCCCATCAAAAATACCCTACAACATGCTCAAGAACTTGGAGGAACTGGACAAAACCTACACCATTTCTTCTGACAAATGAGCAAATCCCACTGAACAAATCTTTCAATCGCTTCTGATTCTGGTGCTATAATATTGACCAGGTGGTGATTTTCATGAGGGTGGAATTATTACAGAGAACATTAATTTTCTTCTTTTCTAGGCCAGTATTTCTCTAGACCACCTGCATCTGAATCTATAAAGATGTTTGTTAAACTAAATATATATTCCTTAGCCCTGCCTGGTAGATACTTTATCAGAATCCCTAGAGGGCTCAGGAATTCTAGCTGATTTAATGTTGTTTGCAAATTTAAGAGCAAAGTTAGTGCTCTGGACAAAATACAATTAAAAAATATACATATATTTGGGCCTACGGCCATG
>NW_011888811.1:2827382-2836577 GCF_000151845.1 Pteropus vampyrus
ATATGGAGTCCTGTCCCCTCTCTTTGGATACTCAGCTGCTGCCATGGTTGTCTTAGTGCAAAATCTTTTCGCAGAATTTTTATATTGCAATAAATGTTACTTAAATGTCAACAACACTTGCAAAATGATTTCGCAATAAGAATTTCAGATGTTAGCGAAAAGAAAAAAAAATACCCTGACTTTCTTTTGAGTCTAATAAGAGACCCATTATTACTGAAAATAGTCATTTAAACCTATTAGATGCATAAAAATAATACCAAGTACCTGAAATCTGTCTGGCATAGAGGTAAAATTTAAAAAAAAAAAAAAAAAGAGCTAAAGCATGTTAAGTGTCTTAAGTTGCTTCGTTTATTTGAGGCCGTGTCTACAAGGGCAAATACAATGGAGCACTGCACAATTACTAAGAGAATTTGAACATTATAGATTAGAAAAAAAAAATCTGATTAATTGCTATTATAGTTTCTCTTTTCCTCCAAAAATGAGTTCCTTTGAATGATCCATGTAATTGCATTACCCCTTTACTTCTTTTGGCTTTTCAGACAAACAATTCTCCTTGAGGTTAAACCCTATTTCCATATTTATGTTGCACAATTTGCATATCCTAGTTTGGGGCTTTGTATGTTTAGAAGTACTAGGTGACAGACACACCAAGCCTTATACTATTAGGCAAAAACTCAATAGGTAATGTTCTAAGAGATTGAAATGGTTCCAAATGGACACTATTTATCTGAATGTCTCCATTTCAATGTTTGTTTGTTTGTTTGTTTGGTACTGAGTCTCTAAATAGAGAATAGTATTAAATTTATGAATTAGGATCTTAGTTACAGATCTAAAATGAACAATATTTACTTACTAGCTTAAGTGCCTATGTTTTCACAGCAATTATCATTATATAAAAATTTTCCATAAAGTGATCCTTCTAATAAACAGATGAATAGCAAGTACATTAGTTGTGTGTGTGTGTGTGTGTGTGTGTGTGTGTGTGTGTGTGTTTTCCCTAAAGAAAGACTAAAATGAACTAAGGAGTCTCAGAACTAAGAAGTAAATGATAACAAACGTATAAAGAAGGATACCATGACCTCATTCTAATTAATGACCTTGGCAATGACTGCTTGCTTTTGAGGGGCATTAGTCAAGGTTCAGTCTTTAGCCCAGGCATTTACCACTCAATAACATACAGCCACAGTGAAGAACTTCCCTATGTCAATTATCTGTTACAGACAAACTATCAAGTCATTTTGAAATAGTTAAACAAATCTGTACATTGATATTTGCTGGTATCTTTTTATGCTACATTGAACCAACTTGAAGTTTACACAGTATAAACTTCTGTGCAGATATTTCTGAGATCTTAAAATTGGAAATTCTCAAAGGAGATGAAGATTCTGATGTACTGCAGAAATGCTAGGTATTCCTATCAAAACAGTGAAAAACAGAGTAGTGGATTGCCAGTGCCCCAAATTAAGGATGCTTTTTAAACCTTCCATTTCATTAAATTGCATGGCTGGATAGGAGAGTCTTGCTAAAATATTGTGATTAACACAAAGGAAGCTTAACAGACAATGCTATTATAGGTGAAAGACTGCTAATTGCCATCTTCCCAATAACTTATTGATTTTAATCAAATCTTCCTAGAGTAGCATGCCAGCGGCAAATGGATAACTAGATAGAGGGAAAACACAACAATGGCTGGAGTAATATGGAAGAAATTATTCATGTTTGATTTGTATAAAATTGAACAAATATTCTTGATCAGCATTTATACAAATATAGATTCGTAGGGAAGGTGCTATCTAAATTGCTTCTCTCACAGTGTATTAAAAATTACCATAACTGTTAGCATTTTTAATTATTTTGATCTGCTGAAAATAGATTAAACTGAATGGGAAATTGGCTTATTAAGGCTTATATATTTGAGTTAATATGAAATGTTCTCAGCCACTGTGCCTTGAGAATCTTTTAGTCTAAAAAACCTTTCACTATCTCTGTTTGATGATGGAAGGGAGAAGGGGAGAGGATTTAATTCTCAGGAAGTAAAGTTTTGTTTCGGGGTAGGTGTGACGGAAAAATGTTCTCACTCCCATGACTTTGTTCAGGAAACTTATGCACCTCTGCTAATGGGAACATTTCATAAATGAGCAACTGGTCTGTTTGTTTGACAGAACCGAGTTTTCATAGAGAAAAATAAAATACTGCTAGACTAAACTTCACACTTAAAAAAAAAAAAACGGAGAACTCTTGAAATCCAAATTGTATTACAAGAGCAGTTTCTCAGTGTGTGATTCAATGTAGCGCGAAGCACTGAAGAACTCACACTTCGGTCATTCACTGACGATGGAAAGGAAGTGCGATGCTGAGCCTCAGTCGCAGCTCTAGGCAGGTCCCTGGGCGTCCCGCCGAATGTCTGTCTTTGAGGAATGTCTTAATTATCAAATCGGTGACACTGGACCCAAAGGTAGATTTCAAACATGAGCATGGCTACATTTTTTTTTTTTAAGATTAAACAGTTTCCCTTAAAATGAAAGTAATAGCATAAAGATTTCAGTTAAACATTACCTTCGACACTATGCTAGAACTAAGTGTTTTAGTAGATAGGGCAGAATTCATCAATTTTAACACAACTGACTTGGGGTCTGGATCATTCTTTGTTGCAGGAGGCTGTCTTATGTACTGTAGGATATTTAGTAGCACCTCTGGCCTCTACCCACTAGGTGCCAGTAGCACTGCTCCCCACCCGACTTGTGACAAACAAATATGTCTCTCGACATTGCCAAATGTCCCCTGGTAGGTAAAATGCTCTTGATGGCGAACCGCTGGATTAGTAGAAGAGGATGCTTTAGTTCTCATGATAATGATGCATCTCAAATCACTCTCTAGAAAATTCCCATTTCACTGTAATAATGCAGAAACAGAACAATGAAATTTGCATTATAGCTCCAAAGTCTGAGAAGCTGTTCTTTAAATATATTCCATCTACAAAACACCTGCATCTAAGTCAGAATTTTTATTGTTTAAGATTAATTGACTATACGGGACAGGTAGTAGAAAATAATCACAGTGGTAGTTTAAAAGACAAGACGGTCTCATCATATGATGTTATCTTCTGGTTAAGGTTTTAGGGAAATGCAGTCTAGCTCAGCAAGGGCAAATACTTTGGAAATGGTTGCCAGCTCCAGCTGACTGGTAGTGGCCGATGGTAGCCCTACACCGAGACAGACTCGTCCAGGCTCAGCAGGAAAGATGGCTGTGATACATTTAGCGATGTCCGCCTTGGACAAGTAGAGGGAAGTAATGGCACATATTTCATGCAATTGGCCCATTCCTTCCTAGTCATTTTAACTGACTTGCTCTCTGGATTATTTTAAGCACGTGATGAAACTGTGATATGCTGTTTTTTTGTTGCATAAATAAATACGCATCCAAAAAAAAAAAAACAATAAAATAAAGGTCATTTCTAAGTATTGATGAACCATCTCTACTCTAGGAACTGTTTTAGGCTCTGTGGACATGTTATCTAGTAAAAAAAAAAAAAAAAAAAAGTCTTTTATAGCAAAATGAATGGTCCACTACTCTGGTATCTAGTGAAAAAGAAACAAATCACTCTTAAAAAAAAAAGTCACAAAGTATTGACTTCTAAGGAATGCAGTTTCTTCAAAAATCTGTATAATTATTTTTTAATGTTCTCCTAGTATTTCTCTTTCAGAGTTGTGAAGATCAAATATTAGGCCAGTTTCCCTTCGCATCTAGAGAGTGGTATGGATTTAGTCTTTAGGAGCGTTTTGTAAGGAGGCTGAAGACAAGGCAACTTCTGCCTTTCTTTAGGGCTAAAAATGGCTATATACGTGGTTGTAAAAAACTCCTTTAGATCAATATTGAATACATAATAATCATCGTCATCATTTACAAAATAATTTTCTACTTATGAACCATCCCTTTTCTTAAACTTTCCCATTTCAATGGCTAGGACTAGCCATTGTTAGACTAGTAGCTAGTGCTCATTAAAAAAATAAAAATAAATAATAAAAAAAGTCTTGCTCACTTTCCCTTAGTTGCTGCATACATAATGAAAATAAAATGAATAAACTGTTCCAAGATGAGGGCTGTCCAAGAGACTGACTCTAAGGTAACCTGACTTTGAAGAGCTCAATCAAATTTGTATCTTGGCACAAAAATTACAAATAGCTTGTGAATAACTGAAATCACACACATTAGACACTAAGGTTCTGCTGTAGATAAGGTTGATATAAAATTCTGTTGACCTGGTTCCTTTGTATCAGGGTTTATTGGATTTGCCTGATAAAAGTAAAATAAAGACTGAGAAGAAGTGAGTATGAACCTGAGTTTACTGCCCCTAAGACTGGAAAAACCTTTTCCAATGCAGAAGTTAGGCCTTTTGGGTTGGGGTTTTCACACTGTCAAAGGGATATTAATTCAGAGAAGATTAAAGTCTTGGAAACTGACTTGCATGTGGATATAAAAGGGTAATAATAGTCCCTTGTGAAGGTGACCTCCCAAATCAGTGGCCAGGTAGTGTTTCTAGAGGTAATGCCCACAGCAATACACTGGGAAATGTGATTGACCAGTTAAAACAAGTTCTGGGTTTACTAGTTGAGGGTTGATTGGCTGTGGAGGAGTTTGGCACAGACCAATTACTGACCCTCAAGTTCACTGGCTGAGTAGTCACAAGTTTACTATCAGCCTGTTTTTTGCCCACTCTGACCAATTTTCGAAGAAGAGGATGTTTTACTTCTTGCTGTAGTGTCCTAACCACTTGCTATTTTACAGGGTCAAGGCTCAGGGTCATGCAATGATCAAGTTCACCTGCACAAGTTCAAAAAGCTTTGGAAACATCCTTTATCATCTTTGAGTTAATTTGACATCTGCGGCAGCTTCAAAAAAAAAATGTACTTTAAAATACAGAGAAAGAAAAAATGTCCTTTATACTTAGTGAAAAAAAATATTAGAAATAATGAACGATTTCCTCCATTTGTAGAATACTGACATCTTGTTTGGGTATCTAGAAAACAAAGCCAAAACCTCACAGAAAAGACAGAACACACTCAAGACAACCACAGAGGTTCCTTGGTCGAACGTCCTGTGATACAGATTGGGCTCCTCTACAACTCAGAGCCGAAAATTAATCAGAAATAAAGTCAAGGACAGAGCCACATAGGGAATCTTAAAAGTATATTTAGATGTTCACTGCAACTGAACTACTAATGTTGGGTAAATGAGGGAATAAAACAAATTACATGATTCGTTATCGTTACGAAAAGATTGGGAGAGAAAAGACTCCCATTTGAAAGAACACTTCGGGGCTTTTCCTTCCACAAGAAACATGTTTCATGTCATCCAGACACTAAGTACATTTCTTTCACAAAAACTGTTACATTATCTGGGTAAACATGTCAATCAAAGACTACAACTAGCAATTTACGGCAATGATGCTAGATTTAACATCTAGAGAGCAAGATTCCAGTGGAGAATAGTGTTTTTATTTACCTCTTTGTTACTAGAACAATTTTTTTAAAAAACATTTTTATATAAGGAGCTTTGAAAAGAGAGTATTTATGTTATATGCAAAACAAACCTTTAAAACTTTGCGGTCTTTTTTATTGGATTGCTTTCTCTTTCAATTTAAGAGATAACTTCTTCAAAACACTATTTACAAAATTTTTAAGGGTATCTCTGAATAAACACTTCTTATAATGAAGCATTAGGAGAACAGTGACATAGTATCTTATTCTGCTTGCGTGTTAGAGGTAGAATCATTATTTATTAATTTTCCTATTTTCATGATATTTTCTCAAACTTAATATTCTATTAAGGTAGCATCTGTTAGAGGAATTATCTTGGTTTTTTAAAGCAAATTTTAACTGATTACCATGAATCTACATAATTAGAATTAGGTCTAATTATGTAGTGTAAATACATGTAATATATTTATAACATATAATGACATAATTATGATTCACAATAATGTTGAAAAACTCCTCCTTAAAATTAGTAAGAAAAATGTGCCACACAACCCCTCTACAATTTATTGGCAATTTTACAATGCATGTTTTTCTGTTGTTTCTAAAATAGAGCTTGGTAAGAAAATATAATTAAAAATAAATGTATTTTGAAGTTATTACCCCAAAAGAATACAACTGAACCTTCGTTAGATTTCAAAATTACAAATATTTTGCAATCTGTTTAAGAAGAGCACATTTTAAAACATTAATCCTAATAAGCATACATTTCCAACGTACCCTGAACCAAATTCTGAGTGTTTAGAATGTCTAGTAAAGAGCTAATGCAAGATGGCTCTAATTTTGTCTTATAAATCATTAATCAACGTGATAGAAAGTATAACAAATTATGATGAATTTTTACCTATTAACTAATTAGAAATATGAGAAAAATTGGAGGAAGGAATTGATGTCTTTTCCATATTAAGTGCAACATGAATAACTTTGTGACCTTAGCTAACTTACTTCACCTTTCTCATTTATAAAATGGTGGTGATAATGGTTTCCTATCTTATAAGTGTGTTGTAAGGATAAAAATTAAATAATTTCTGTAAAGCACTTACTAGAAGAGGATATGTCTTCTTTGTAGCAGGAATATATTGGTATTTATGAAGTAAGTGTATATATATATATATATTCAAAATATTTGGTATATATCAGTTTTCAAATTTTGATAAATTATTTTTCCAAAATGGAAAAGAACGCAATGGCCGAATGAGTCTGATCTTATACATAAGTTATAAACTATATAAATATACTAAATAAATAATGTATACTTAGATAATATACTTTATAAATACAAAAAATATATCATAAACCATATATAGAATGCTTATGATTATATATTCATGCATATTTGATCAAGTGAGTATTTGATGACTATTATGAAAGTCATTACACTAGGCAATGGTCAACCTCTGCTTTTCTGCTTAAATTTTTTTTTCTTTTAATATGGCGAGAGATGCAAACAATTAGCAGACAATTAAAATTCAGTATGACAGACTATTCCAATATAGTGCACAGCTTATATTTTTTTATAAGATTTTATGAGAAATTCTATAAAATTCTTCCTGGCAAATCAATGAACATTGTTCAAAAGATATTCATGAACATATGCCTTAGCCCCCAAAATGCAAGACTTGTAAAAACAGGGTCTCTGTTTACATATGCAGTATTTCCTAGGATCCTTCTCGTGTTATTATGCACACCTCATTTGTTAAATAAACATGTTTTAAATAAATTAATCTTACTACTAAGTAGGTAAGGTAGTAACAATTGTTTCATCAAACTTTTCTTGAGGTCATACAATCAATAGCTCAGGCACTGTTATGAGGATAAGTGAGCACCTTAAGTGAATCTTATCTGATACCTACCTTTCCAAAGCACTGTAATGAAGAACTACATAATACTGGAGGGAAAACATGACCTTATACATAGTTCATAAATAGTCTACAAAATTCCAGTGAGTTTCTAACAAAATGCCCCATCCACTAAAGAGTAGAGATTATAGTAGAGTGAAAGTAGCTTGAGTGTTGAGAGTTCTGAATTTGAAGACCAACTCTCAAAAAATAACTTAGCTAAGCTTTGGCAAGTCAGTTGTCTCTACGCTTCGGGTTTCCCATAAATAAAATAAGGAAGCTTTATGGATTTTCACAACAGTGGGCTATATCAGACATCGGAATTCCCAACCCCCTCCCTGAGATTCTGATGCACCTGCCTGGGTGTGGGGAGGAGGTAGAAGGAACGATATGGTGAACAGAGGTTCGGGGCGGCCCTCTTGGTGGGACACACTGTTACGAACGGGAAGCAGGCCATAGGAGCAGGGGACCAGAAAGCTGAGAAACAAGTAAGCGGATCACCCCTCAGACCCCTTTCAGCTGTGAAGTGGATGGACTTCTAGTTTTCCCCTGCCCACGTTTGCTCTAGACCTTCTTCTCACCATCTTGATCTGTTATCTCCCTATCAAATCTCCCCTTCCCTTCACTCCCTCTCTCATGTTTCTGCTTGGGGGCACACACTTATTGAAGAAGCTATTTCCAGCTAAAGGGCAATACTAAAGTTTAGCAGAAAGTGTTAACCAACATAGATAATCTACTTATATTTTCACGGCAGCCTTCGCATTATAAAAATGAGTAATAAATAAATGGGAAATTTACATACTCCCTGTTGGGGAAGAAAATTGGGCAGATATTTTAAGGAAGTGGGATTGTTTCGCTATTCCACATTTACCCTTTGAAATTCCTCTAGTAGAAAAGACTTTTAGTCTGACATGTGGGCTTCTCACTGAACGAGGATGCCGTTTGTGGACTTGTCCAAGTAGCCTTAGACCTTGCCACTGGGAGTATGTCCTGGTGACGAGCATCAGTGGCACTGCTGGAAATGCAGAATCTTGGCTCCCACCCCAGTCTCGCTAAACCAGAATCTGGCGATGATTCTTTGTGACATTAACATTTGAGAAAAGACGTAGCAGACAGGCGAATGCCTTAGTAATGTTGCCTTTCCAGAGAGGAGGATGAGGCAACTAACTCCTAATCACAATGGATTGATTTTCAGAAAAAGAGACATAATCACTCCAGTCAACTCTGGGCTTTGGGAGAATTCTTTACCACACTGGGGCAACGGGATATGCCAAAAGAGACATCCTATAACCTGTGCCTGGCTGCTTATATACTGAACCTACTTCTTCTGCTCCTTGACTTGCCCTATTTTCCTACATGCCTGTGTTCCCGAGGAAGACTTAAAGTACTTCAGGGGGAAGAAACTTGATGTAATCCATTTTCCTTTCTCCTCATCCCAAACTGCTCCCTGATCCCCTAGTATGTAGTACTAATATACTGTAGTTGTATACTCGGTGCTAAAGAAATGTTTGTTAAACTTTTAATATAGAATCAATAGGGATAAGTCTATCATGAAAAACATGTTTCTTTTGCCCACAGGAGAGAGAGCAAAGCGAAAACACACATCCACTGACACAGAGCAGGGGCGGCAAAGTACAGCCCTCCACCTGCTTTTGTAAAGATACATTGGCACGCACACTCACGTGTATCCTTGTGCTTATACTTATCCAATCTGCGGATGCTCTTGTGCTATTACAGTACACTTGAGCACTGTGACAGAGACCAGATGGCCCACGGCAACGAAAATATATACTATCTGGCCATTTACAGAAAGTTTGTCAACC
>NW_011888811.1:2836627-2840900 GCF_000151845.1 Pteropus vampyrus
CTTCGGGTTTCCCATAAATAAAATAAGGAAGCTTTATGGATTTTCACAACAGTGGGCTATATCAGACATCGGAATTCCCAACCCCCTCCCTGAGATTCTGATGCACCTGCCTGGGTGTGGGGAGGAGGTAGAAGGAACGATATGGTGAACAGAGGTTCGGGGCGGCCCTCTTGGTGGGACACACTGTTACGAACGGGAAGCAGGCCATAGGAGCAGGGGACCAGAAAGCTGAGAAACAAGTAAGCGGATCACCCCTCAGATCCCTTTCAGCTGTGAAGTGGATGGACTTCTAGTTTTCCCCTGCCCACGTTTGCTCTAGACCTTCTTCTCACCATCTTGATCTGTTATCTCCCTATCAAATCTCCCCTTCCCTTCACTCCCTCTCTCATGTTTCTGCTTGGGGGCACACACTTATTGAAGAAGCTATTTCCAGCTAAAGGGCAATACTAAAGTTTAGCAGAAAGTGTTAACCAACATAGATAATCTACTTATATTTTCACGGCAGCCTTCGCATTATAAAAATGAGTAATAAATAAATGGGAAATTTACATACTCCCTGTTGGGGAAGAAAATTGGGCAGATATTTTAAGGAAGTGGGATTGTTTCGCTATTCCACATTTACCCTTTGAAATTCCTCTAGTAGAAAAGACTTTTAGTCTGACATGTGGGCTTCTCACTGAACGAGGATGCCGTTTGTGGACTTGTCCAAGTAGCCTTAGACCTTGCCACTGGGAGTATGTCCTGGTGACGAGCATCAGTGGCACTGCTGGAAATGCAGAATCTTGGCTCCCACCCCAGTCTCGCTAAACCAGAATCTGGCGATGATTCTTTGTGACATTAACATTTGAGAAAAGACGTAGCAGACAGGCGAATGCCTTAGTAATGTTGCCTTTCCAGAGAGGAGGATGAGGCAACTAACTCCTAATCACAATGGATTGATTTTCAGAAAAAGAGACATAATCACTCCAGTCAACTCTGGGCTTTGGGAGAATTCTTTACCACACTGGGGCAACGGGATATGCCAAAAGAGACATCCTATAACCTGTGCCTGGCTGCTTATATACTGAACCTACTTCTTCTGCTCCTTGACTTGCCCTATTTTCCTACATGCCTGTGTTCCCGAGGAAGACTTAAAGTACTTCAGGGGGAAGAAACTTGATGTAATCCATTTTCCTTTCTCCTCATCCCAAACTGCTCCCTGATCCCCTAGTATGTAGTACTAATATACTGTAGTTGTATACTCGGTGCTAAAGAAATGTTTGTTAAACTTTTAATATAGAATCAATAGGGATAAGTCTATCATGAAAAACATGTTTCTTTTGCCCACAGGAGAGAGAGCAAAGCGAAAACACACATCCACTGACACAGAGCAGGGGCGGCAAAGTACAGCCCTCCACCTGCTTTTGTAAAGATACATTGGCACGCACACTCACGTGTATCCTTGTGCTTATACTTATCCAATCTGCGGATGCTCTTGTGCTATTACAGTACACTTGAGCACTGTGACAGAGACCAGATGGCCCACGGCAACGAAAATATATACTATCTGGCCATTTACAGAAAGTTTGTCAACCTCTGTCACAGATCTTAGGCCTGCGTCCTTAAAGCCATTCTATGCTCCTTTGTATATGGAACCACCAGTAACCTCCCTGGGTGGCCTAACACAGCAAGAATGTCCTCAATTGTACCAGGCCGGGATTTACTTGAAGAATGAAAAGACCTTTCAGGATAAGCAAAAGGAACCAGCGGCGAGTCCCCTTCCTGGTCTTTCAAGCCCAGAACCCTTTTCATAGCACATTTAATACAACTTTGAGTCGGACCAAAGTTTAACCTATACTTTGATGATCAAAACACATTCTCCTCCCCCTTCTCGTTTAAACTATGTGTAATTTAGTAAATTTTGGAAGAGCATTCATACAATTTGTGCTGTGAGCCTTAGAATTCCCCAATCCCCTTACTGTTCTGCCTTCGCATGTGTGGCCACAAATCTTCTGATTCCCCAGAGAAAAGGATAAACTCTCTGCAGGATGTCTCTCTCAAGCTCTGCTTAAATTAGACTTCTATATTCTTCACAGTTAGTGAAACTGCCTTTTACCACCTCACAACCAAAAACCTCCTAATATTTTAGTGACTGACATATGATTTCTGTCTCTTAAAACATAATTGAAATTTATTTCACATTTTCTTACCATTGTACACACTGTCCCAAATATCACCTCATTTAACACTCAGGGTTCAATCAGAAGTGGATATCTGATATATCACGAAGTGTGTTAGTAACATCTCACTTATGTTTCAATATTTAAATTGCCATCATCACTATTATCACTATCTTTTGCTTTAACTACACTGCTCCTTATCTTTCCCTTTCTTCTCTAGGAGCTCAGATGAGGATCATGGCTGCTAGTTCCACACTAAACCTTGAGTTCTAGGAGGACACATAATTAGAGCCAGCTCTTGGCCTTGTTTTGCTTCTGCCTTCCCAGATTTGAAATGTCCTGAGAAGAGACATTCTAAGTGTAAACTTTGTCTATGGCAAATCATTTACTTTTCTGTGTCAAGAATTTGCTAAAAAGAGAAAGAGCATTACATGGATGTAGATTTCAATTAACATTGCCCATTGTGGGTACATAACTCTTTGTGAGTCACTTTAATTATTTTAAATGTATGTGGACCAATGAACTAGAAAGATGGCAGCAGGTCTGAACCCGGCTACTTCCTGTTACTTGCTGACCTGAGCAAGTTTGGTTATTCACTATTGTTAGAGTGAGCTATAGACCTTTTCCTTACACACTCAACATCAGGTCACAGTGAGAACAAGTGTCAGGGTGAATTCGGTTCCATATGCAGGCATTCGTTAGTACGCAGGCACATAACAAACATATACCAGAATGCCCAGCCTCCAGCCACTTAGGCGCTCCACGAACACCTTGCATAGACTGTTTCATTGAGGCAGGTGCTCTCAGCAGGATTTGGCTAACCACAGAGTTAGGAGACCTAACTGATCAGTAGCCTTGTTACCTGCGAATGCAGTCTACTGTTTTCTCCTAATTCTTAATTTCCTGCAAGATCAAGGACGACCTCTACAATATTTTATCAATGAATATGTCTTGAACATCACAGATATCCCAGGAACATCTTTTTACTAACATTCCTTGTTATTTAACAAAACCTCAGTGTTGTTCATAGATAAAGATAGCTTCTACTGTAATAGCTGCCTCTGGAGTGTGACATTTTGTGCGGAATGTGTACACCTGAATAGGGCAACTAACCACCCCTAGGTCCTGTATTAAAAGGAACAAAAACATAACACGCTGTCTGTGCTGAATTTTCTTTCAATGTTAGTTAGAGAATAGATAACACTTCCGGTGCTCTTGCCTTCACTGATTTGAAATTCATTCATTTGTTCAGTCAATGAAACATGCAGTAGACTCAAAACCTATACTACATACTGGGGTAACAACGATGAATGACAGAGCCTTGCCCAATGAGTGTTCTATAGTAGATCCTCATGACTCGAAAGCGTGTCCATGAACCTACAGCATCAGCATCATCTGAGATCTTGTCAGAAATACAGAGTCTCAGGCCCAAGCCCAGATCTTGTGAGTCAGAGTTAACATCTCATCTAGATGCCAGGTCCCTCCTACGCCTGTGACTGTTTCAGATGCAAGGTCTAGCCTGGTAGAGGCCCGCAGGTATTAGAGTATGTACGTCAGAATTTCTTGAGGGGCACTCATTAGAAATTGCCTATGTCCAAGCTTCCTTTTTTAGAGCTGGATGGGGCCCAAGAGTCTGCAATTTAATGAGCAGGCAATTGTTATACAGACGGTCCTGAGAAGTCTTTGAGAAATGCTAGATGGCTGGAGCAATTTAGGGGTAAGAGGTGGGGGTGGGGAGGGTATATAAGTCAATATTGAAATGAGAGTATCTTGAGTTTGAAACGACTGTGCTTTGTGTTGCTGGCATTGAATACTTTCTTTTTTGGGTCTGAATAGAACAGACGGCTTGCCTAATTGCTGCTCTAGCTCGGAAGGGTCAGAGACTTGAATATCTAGTGCTGCAAGAGGTCTTTATCATAGCTAATGCACATCAAATAATTTAGGCCATTTCCGTGTCTGATAAAATGGATTTTTGACAGAGACATGGAGGTCTAAACATTAGTCATTACTGAGTGCTAATCACAGAGTATTAAGATACTTGTTTATTATTATTAAGCATCTCATTCACTTATCATTTTTCTAAAGTAAACCGCTTTGCATCTGTATGAAGGGAG
>NW_011888811.1:2840950-2845329 GCF_000151845.1 Pteropus vampyrus
GTCTGTGCTGAATTTTCTTTCAATGTTAGTTAGAGAATAGATAACACTTCCGGTGCTCTTGCCTTCACTGATTTGAAATTCATTCATTTGTTCAGTCAATGAAACATGCAGTAGACTCAAAACCTATACTACATACTGGGGTAATAACGATGAATGACAGAGCCTTGCCCAATGAGTGTTCTATAGTAGATCCTCATGACTCGAAAGCGTGTCCATGAACCTACAGCATCAGCATCATCTGAGATCTTGTCAGAAATACAGAGTCTCAGGCCCAAGCCCAGATCTTGTGAGTCAGAGTTAACATCTCATCTAGATGCCAGGTCCCTCCTACGCCTGTGACTGTTTCAGATGCAAGGTCTAGCCTGGTAGAGGCCCGCAGGTATTAGAGTATGTACGTCAGAATTTCTTGAGGGGCACTCATTAGAAATTGCCTATGTCCAAGCTTCCTTTTTTAGAGCTGGATGGGGCCCAAGAGTCTGCAATTTAATGAGCAGGCAATTGTTATACAGACGGTCCTGAGAAGTCTTTGAGAAATGCTAGATGGCTGGAGCAATTTAGGGGTAAGAGGTGGGGGTGGGGAGGGTATATAAGTCAATATTGAAATGAGAGTATCTTGAGTTTGAAACGACTGTGCTTTGTGTTGCTGGCATTGAATACTTTCTTTTTTGGGTCTGAATAGAACAGACGGCTTGCCTAATTGCTGCTCTAGCTCGGAAGGGTCAGAGACTTGAATATCTAGTGCTGCAAGAGGTCTTTATCATAGCTAATGCACATCAAATAATTTAGGCCATTTCCGTGTCTGATAAAATGGATTTTTGACAGAGACATGGAGGTCTAAACATTAGTCATTACTGAGTGCTAATCACAGAGTATTAAGATACTTGTTTATTATTATTAAGCATCTCATTCACTTATCATTTTTCTAAAGTAAACCGCTTTGCATCTGTATGAAGGGAGGGTGACAGTGTATCTGCCCTAACAAGGGCCTATGAGCCCATCCGTGAAAGGCTAACTAATGAATTGTATCCCTATTTTTTAACAGATAAACCCACGAGGAAAAGTTAACAATATGCCCAAGAACAGCTTTATATAAGCAGGGCTGAGCCACTGCCTTCCGATTCGATCTCTAGTCTTCGTTTTTTTTTTTTTTTTGAGTCAAGTTAACAAGGAAAAGGTTTGCAGGTAACCTAGATTGCTGCTTTTGTAAGTGCTTGTTATAGCTGTAGTGAAATAAAAAGAAGTGCCAGGTGGGAGGAACACATTATCACCCAGAAAAATGAGCAAGAAAGGAATCGTTTTAGGCCTGCTGTTGGATACAAAGTGAAAAAGCCCCATCTGAAGTACAGTTCTAGAAATTCGTTTATTTTCGGGCCATCGCTTAGAAAGGGAATTCTCAAATACAAGATCTGGCTTGAGGCAGTTGCCTAGGTGATCCTGCATCTTAAGTAACGTTGAAAAGGATCTCAGGCCTTTAGCTCAGTGATTCCTTTTCAAAGAGTTAATCCTGTAGAATGCAAAGCTGTGTCTAGAGGGGTGTTTTCTACAGTTGTACTTGCTCTGGTGAATAACTGGTCACCACACAAATACAAACGGATATAAGTTTGAGTGAATAAGTTATAAAATACCCATACATTGGAATACTATACAGCCATTAAAAAGAAAAACATAGATTATTGCCATGAAAATTACGCTCCATTACTAAGCAAAAAGACAAATTTCAGAACAGTATCTATGAACCATAAAATATAAAAATGGTATGTGATCAGGAAATAAAATCTCAAAGGCTATACAATAAAATATTGATAGAGTTATCTCTGAGTAAGGGAGAATTGTGACTTTTATGCTAATCTATTTAATACTCATGTATTATTTTAACATCAGAAAACAAAAGACTGTATAAAGGATCCTGAGAGATTATCAGTCCTTATCCTATTTATTCCAATCCTTCATTTATTTTAAAGGTCAGTAATCTGGGTTCTAAGGATTGACTGGCTTGAATTCTACACATGAGTTAACTGTTCAGAAAGCCATGTAAATAATCAAGGCCCACCGGAAACTTCAAAAGAGCAAAAGCCTGCCTGGCTGCCTTCCGCCTTTCGGATCTCTGCTGGCAAGGGCTCTCAGAGCCTCTCGTGTTGTGATAGGGAGCTAAAGGAAACAGGGGGATCAGCGTCAACAGATGAGAAAGCTCAGCCAGAGATCTAGAAGGGAGAAACTGTGCTGTGCACATTTCTTTCAAATTAATGATCTGGCAGCTAATTTTTGAGCTAACTGTAATTTGTATGTGGCACCTTCTGTCAAAGCTGTCAACATGGAGTTGCTTTCATTTCACACGGTCTTGCTCGCTGGCGGGGCTGGCGCTGTGCCAGGTGTTCACCCTGCTAACACAGGCTGCCGTCGACTTGTGCTCTTTGGATGAAACCATGGGGTAATTTCATGAGCAAATACAGGAGATGATTTATAAATGTGATTTTTATTTAAAGAGACAAGGAACCCCCATCCTACCTCCTCCCCTGCACCTCACCTCTTATCCAATAGATATAACCAGTTTCAGAGAAGACTTCATTAGGAACATGGAGGAAGGCGTGGTTCTAGAAGTTAGGGTATCTAGATTTCAGTAATTCTTTACTATCGGCTGGTTATGGGATTTTGAGTAAAGGATTGGAGGTGTTGCCTCAGCTTCCTCTCCTGTCAAACTTGTAAACAAATAAAATATTAGGTTGTGAGGTAGGGCTTCCATGTTTAGGTATTGAGACTCTGTGTGAATTAAACTGAAAATCGTAAGACTCCAACCCCAACAGCCTTTTGCAGGACACTGCTCACACAACCTTAGCAGCAGCCCACCCAACAGACATCCTCTCTCTATCTTCTTCCCTGCTATTGTTAGTTTTATGGATTATTTTGCATTATCTTCACGGAGACCATGTCTTCAAGGGTGGAGGTCTCCAGGGGATAAAGTCACCAGTCTGATCTAATCATGTGCCCTCCCGCTTCGGGTTAACAATTTCTTTAAGCTTAAGTAGCATCTCTTTTGGCTGAAAAGACCTTGGAGATGTCTTCTCAAGACATCTACAAAGGGTTTTTCCTTACCTTGAAAAGAATCATTTAGGAAAACAAAATAAACAAAACAAAAAAAAAACCCAACACTTCACTTTTTCGGCAGCCAGCCACTGTCAGGTGCAAATGCTGCCTGGCTGCAAAGAATCTCACCAGCACGAGAAGAGAACTGGAAGAAGGCAGTGAGGGGCCATGACAATGACACCGCTGACGCGGAATCCTACAATGCTGGCAAAGTTCTCTCATTTTCTTCCAAGACCATACACCTGGCCAGATGACCAACCATGGTTTTTGATAAAAGCCACTTTTATCCCCCTTTTGCCTTTTTGCATCATTACACACAATAAAGCTCAAGAGTACGGTGAAAATATTTCCTGGCTTGAGAGCTCCAAGGAGGTTTAACTTTCTAGAACCAAGATTTGTAGAAGGAACTAGAGATTTAACCTGTAAAATATGTGCAGGTATCAAGGAACCTAAAGAGTAGCTGCATGTCTCAAAATATATTCTGTTGCATGCATATCCTTTGAAATATTAGTAAAGGTTAAACGGATTAAAAGAGGTGCCTCTAAAAATGGTAGGTAAAGAAAGTTAAACAGGTCGCTTTTTTTTCATTTTTTGGTTATTGTTAGTTTTATGGATTATTTTATTGTAGAACTTCTCAGAATTTTTAAGATGTCAACATACATTACACATCTCCAGTGGAGGATGCAATATTTAATGCTTCCTAATAATTCTGATATTACTATATTGAACATTTTTTAGTTGTAGTGCTCACCAGAAATAAATAAATAAAATAAATAAATAAAACCACAAAACAATAAGAAAAAAAAAAGAAAAGACATTAATTTGGAAACCACTCTTTCCCTGATGTACAGATAGCAGTTTATCCTGCTCAGACAAATTTTTGAACAAATGTGGCTAGCCGACATTTGCTTCATTACGTGTATGAAATTTTATATAAAAACTCTCTGGAGTATTTTTGCCTTAAGCCTCAGAAGAACTAATTTCCTTCTGAAAATTGAGATAGGGTAAAACCCAACATCATTTCCATCATCTTCAAAACCAATCCTATGCATTCATTGAACAAATATTTACTGAGCACCTACCAAATGCCCAACACTACTATAGGCATTCGGAAGAGAACAGCATCTTGTTCTCTGGGGCTCATCATCTAATTGGAATATTGTATTGTTGGGAGATATTTCTCCATGAATCTGTGCCATTCCTACATGCTCAGTAATTAACAGCCAATATACTCTGGACTTATCTTTTTAGGAATGTTTGTATAAGCACATGGCCTTGAAAAGAAAGAGATAAAGAAC
>NW_011888811.1:2845379-2849496 GCF_000151845.1 Pteropus vampyrus
GTGTATGAAATTTTATATAAAAACTCTCTGGAGTATTTTTGCCTTAAGCCTCAGAAGAACTAATTTCCTTCTGAAAATTGAGATAGGGTAAAACCCAACATCATTTCCATCATCTTCAAAACCAATCCTATGCATTCATTGAACAAATATTTACTGAGCACCTACCACATGCCCAACACTACTATAGGCATTCGGAAGAGAACAGCATCTTGTTCTCTGGGGCTCATCATCTAATTGGAATATTGTATTGTTGGGAGATATTTCTCCATGAATCTGTGCCATTTCTACATGCTCAGTAATTAACAGCCAATATACTCTGGACTTATCTTTTTAGGAATGTTTGTATAAGCACATGGCCTTGAAAAGAAAGAGATAAAGAACTCCTGAGAGAGAGAGAGAGTGTGTGTGTGTGTGTGTGTGTGTATATATATATATACACACACACACACACACACACACATACATACATATAGTCATTCCTGCGTAAGTTGAAAGAGTGAATTTTTCCTGAAAGATTTAGAGACATGAAACGGTTCTCCTTGAAGATATTTGCTTACATTCCACAATAATAAAAATTGTATTACTGCTTGAAGGAAGAATGGGCAGATCTGCAACCAACCCTTATATAAGATCACACTTTCCTCTCTTGTAATGTACCTACTGCATGTACAGGTACCATCAAGCCCTCACTGCACTGCTGGGAACGGGCGTGATAACGTCACTCTGGTTGCTGCTTTTGTCGTAATTAATAAACTCTGCCTCTCCCCCAGGGGTCTCCTAGTTCCTGGACTCTTCACACTTCCTGATTTAACACATATAAGAAAGAAGTTAGCACATTTAAGACTGGGTGGCCAGAAAAGATTATTGTTATGTTTTGTTTTGTTTTGTTTTTTCAGCTTAGGTAGGCGAGATGCTGTAAGAGTCTTTCTTTAGCCATCATGTGGTGGCATTGTAGCAATGAAATGCCACTAGAATAAAAGCTCCACAAGGGTGGGGATTTTTGTCTGTTTCGTAGTTACTTTTGCACCCACAGTGCCTAGAGAAATGCCTCGTCCACAATACTCAGTGTATTTTCACAGAGTGAATGCGTGATGGGTACAGATCGCTTTTTTCTGCCTTGCTTCAATTCACAGAAAACTACCATAGAAAACAGAACGACAATAATAATAATGATAATAAATATTTCTGTTGGATGATAGTGATAGATTTGAGGGGAAAAACCGCCTCACTGCTTTTGGATGAGAAAAAAAATATTCTTAATTCCTGGGTTATGAGTTTGTATTAAAGAATCACTTCCTCTGGATGCTTGGTTTCATTTGGACCCATCATTTCAAATACAGTAAATGAATTATACTAAAAAACAAGTTCCAAACTAAATAAATGTACATATACCTGCAGGCATTTCAACTGGACTTTTTATAAAACTCAAAAAGTAATTACGCCATTATCTATTACTGGACCTAGTGAGCTGTGAAGAGATAGTGGAATCCGTGTCTGCTATTACTGGGTTGTTTTTTTCCTTGCTAAACACTAATATGTCAGAAAAGTAACCAAGAATAAAAAACATAAGAAACACTGAGATTAATATCGGATTAATATCTATCATGGTCATATCGGAGAAGTAGGGAAATAGATATATTGATAGTAAGTAAAAATTTGCATCTCTCACTTTGTGCTCAGATTCCAAGAATTACCCTTACGTATAGTAATATACTTACGGATTTCATTTTGTTTGAACATGTAGAATAATATGTGCTGGCTACTAGCAGGACAGAAGCAAGGGGCACACCGCGCATGTCAATACGCTTATCTGTAGTTGGAATTTTCAGGCAGAGCATCTTCTTTACTATCTGTTATCAGAGCTGACTTGATTTTTTTGTGGTTTTCATTTGCTGTTGTTCTTTTTTAGAAAATTATACAATACTGTTGATTTAATCATTATTGGTGTGGGTTGATTAGTTAATCCTAAAGTCTATGGATGACATTACCAGTGTTTTCTACCTTTAACTCTTTAATAACCAGAATCACAACATGCATATGTGCAAAGATGAAGCACTCATATTTCGATAGCGAAAGCAGTTGTGTGACAGTGGCGATGTGCCAGCTCTGCTTTTGTGGCATTTAAATAGCTTATGAAGCTTGTAAGACTAAGTGCAGACTTTAAGTTTATTTGGGACACCAGTATGTAACTACTATATATACTTCTAAGATATTGCATTTGTAAATAAGCTCCTACTTTTTTAAACCAAGTGAAAAACTTTATTTACTTTGTCCCTTTGAACTAATTAACAAGCTTATTTTCCACTGAAAAGTGCCCCCGGGTGGGAGTGGAAAGAACTGACTCTTGATGTTCTTTGCCCTGTCTGAAAATGGACTGTGATCTAAAAAGTTTGAGAATGTCTACTATGAATACAAAGTGAGGAGAGCTTAAAGAGAAGCAGGAACTCCTCTGAGCAGGAGGTGGTAAATTTCATCATCCCCATGGCCCACAAGCTGTCAGCAATTATATTAACCTTTCAGGTTAACCTTCGGTCTGGGCAGAAATGAAGGATGTAGGGGAGAACTGAATAAGCTACTCATGATCACTCATTTAGCTTCCCAACCTTTTCTGTGTCTGGATTTAATGGATAAAATTCTTCCCAATATGCACCTACTTGGATCGAAACCAATATTCTAAGTAAAGCCCCTTTTGTTTTCCCTTAAACATCTAAACATGATTCAAAGGCCAATAACAACGATAATTCATAGGTCAAAAGTATTAGAAACCAAAAAATCAAGCTCTAGCTATGATATTAAGTTTGTTATTATGTGCCAAGAAAATTTGATTTGGGGAAAAATATAAACCAAATTATTAACAATGGGTAACTCTGGCAAGGGGATTTTTGGAAACTTTCATTTTCTGTACTATATATTTTTAACAATATTTGATTTTTAAAATAGAGAGCATGTGTTGCTTTATAATCAAGGTATATTAAAGTGTGTTTCTTTTGGTTTTGTTTTCAGATATAGTGTTAACCTAGCCCTTACAACTGCAGAATAGAAAGGAAAGAGACTGGATAGAACCTGTATTTCGTAGACTACACTCATTCACAACCACCTTAATGCTTCCTAACATAGGAACTACCATTTGTACAATTGTTTACTTAATACTTTAGCTTCGTCTCAAGCAATAAAATCCTGGAAATCATGTATTTCACATGCTATTGATATTAAAATATAAACCTGTTTTTCCAGGTTTTGCTGCAATGATTTTGCACAGTCTCATTTGGAAACTGCATTTTGGAAAATTTTGATTAAGGACTCCTAAGTCTCCTTTCAATTCCAAGATTCTACAAGTTCTGGAAAGAAAACATTGGCCATTCTGATGTTTTTTTGCTGCACTAAAATTTTCTACTTTCTCGATTCTTCAGGTAGCATTTAATTATTCAGGAACTGCAATTCTCCAGACTTTCTTGATTACTGAATATTGCACAGTGGAGGGACAGCACATTTTTTTCTGTCAAGGACTGGACAGTAAATATTTTACGCTTTGGGGCCCACAGACTATCTCTGTCACCGGCCCCCTCCCCCTTTTCTCCTTTCTTTGTCTTTGTCTTCTTTATGAAGGTAAAAACCATTCTTAGCTCATAAGCTGCACAAAAAGAGGCTGTGGGCTGGATTTGACTCACTGGCCATGACTGCTGACTCCTGGGATGGTACAACTGCTTGTCCTGCAGAGTTTGGTAAAAATATAGTACTTTGGACATAGTGGGTATGCAAGTCTATTGTCTTCACATTGGGAACATTTTTAGGAAGAGTCTGGGTGGGGGAGAGATGGCTAACACGAAGTGGCTTCGTTTCCCATGGATTTTAATTATGCAGCTTTTTTCTGTGTTCGCCCTACCCACCGGTACGACAGGTGGTTCAACACTCTTTGTAGTCCATTTCTTCCACTAGTGCCCGGAAGTTCAGAATCCTTTCAATGAGGCCCGGTGGGGAAATGGAGAAGACACACCTTTACAGAGGCCACAGTTGCCTTTTAAAATACATTAGAGTTTTAACAATTTCACATTCATTTCTGCTAATGATTGGGGAAGTGAAATTTTCCTTTGAGTCACCTTTCCACTTCTGAAAGAGC
>NW_011888811.1:2853051-2858081 GCF_000151845.1 Pteropus vampyrus
CTTTGTCTTTGTCTTCTTTATGAAGGTAAAAACCATTCTTAGCTCATAAGCTGCACAAAAAGAGGCTGTGGGCTGGATTTGACTCACTGGCCATGACTGCTGACTTCTGGGATGGTACAACTGCTTGTCCTGCAGAGTTTGGTAAAAATATAGTACTTTGGACATAGTGGGTATGCAAGTCTATTGTCTTCACATTGGGAACATTTTTAGGAAGAGTCTGGGTGGGGGAGAGATGGCTAACACGAAGTGGCTTCGTTTCCCATGGATTTTAATTATGCAGCTTTTTTCTGCGTTCGCCCTACCCACCGGTACGACAGGTGGTTCAACACTCTTTGTAGTCCATTTCTTCCACTAGTGCCCGGAAGTTCAGAATCCCTTCAATGAGGCCCGGTGGGGAAATGGAGAAGACACACCTTTACAGAGGCCACAGTTGCCTTTTAAAATACATTAGAGTTTTAACAATTTCACATTCATTTCTGCTAATGATTGGGGAAGTGAAATTTTCCTTTGAGTCACCTTTCCACTTCTGAAAGAGCGTCTGCATTTCACCTTTATGGGCAGCACTGAGTTTCCTGCTTCATCCCACATCAAAACTCGCCCCTGGGATTTCTACCTTCAAACAAGTGAAACAAATGCATTCCCTCAGGGAGGCGTGCTGTCAAAAAGGAATGGAGTTATCCAGGTATCAGAACTATTCAGATAGGATTGCCTACTTAGAGGAAATCAGTGGCTGGTAGAGAATACTTTCAGTGGGGGACCACTTAGCACTCCATCCCACATGCTTCCAATCTCTTTGGAGCCAGCAAGGAAAAAAAAAGGAGGAAGGAAAGGAAGGAGGAGGAAAAAAAAAAGCTCGTTCGCATTTACATGAGCCAAGAAAGTGCGTAATAGATGATATAACTCAGCGTGTGTTAACCAGTATATTTTGATTACCTTTATCTTAACCTTCCCAAATTAATGGACACTCTCCCACAAAGAAGTCACGTTTGCTATAGAAATTCCCTGGGGCAAAGCCTTCCTTTTCTCTAAATCTTTACGTTTTACCATTTACTTAAAAGATAGATAAGGATAGATGCTTCGTGATTAAAAAAGAAAAGAAAAAAAGAAAAAGTAGTTCCATTAGCAACTTTGGTAAGAAATTGCTCCACATTGTTCCTCTGACAAGTAATTTTTCCCAGCATGTGTGCATCTTAAAAGTATTGCAAAACAATATCTTAAAATGAACTGATTAGTATGCACGTTCTGTGGTCACATTTAAGTTCTATTTATAAAATCTATTCTGTTCCAGGCTCAGACAAACAAAACTGAAATGCAGCTGTGTAACACATTGATAATTTTCATTAGTTCTAAAAGCCTCAATAGAATTTGCAATTTTATTCATTACATCTAAATAATCCTGGAAAACCTGTTGTGAAGGTGACCTTTCACTGCCCCCTCAACGCTTTTGTGACTTGTCTGAGTGTGCGTGCGTGCATGTGTGTGTGTGTGTGTACACATGTGCGTGCATGAGTCACGACGGGCTGGGCAGGGGAAGGAGATGTTTGCAAGTGAAGCATAAAACAGAACAAGAAATCGAGTCAGGCAAAGATGAAAACTGAGGCACTGGGAATCGAAGTCACTCCCGCGGATTCTGGAAGGCTTTCTAACTAGCAGCATCCTGCCAACAGTCCCCAGATGTGAACGAGCCCGGATTTCTGAAATTACCATGAGATACTGTGGGCAAATGAGGATTGTATTCTAATTCATTGGGAGGCAGTTCTATTTTTTGATGAGGATTTTCCCAGAGAGTGAGCCAAAGGACAGGCCCATGAGAAATAAACAGTGCTGCCTCTGTCACCTTCAACTTGTTCTTGCGAAGTAAAACAATGGCAATATTGAAGGTGGCTTTTCTTACTGGGAGTGTTTTTTGTGTGTGGATATTTGAAAAATAATTTTAAAACACACACTTCCCAGAATGCTGGCAGTCGGCCATGAAACCACAAAGAAGTCTTTAGTAAATTAAGACACCGAAAAATAAAATAACAGAATATGAAAAGTGAAAAATGAAGACAAACACTTGAAATTTAGCAGTTACTGAGATGATGCTTCAGTACTGACCAGGCAGTCAAAACAGCAAAACCTTGTGAGTGGAGAACGGGAGGCACCTGTCACAGATAAATACATATGTGTGGATATAAAGGTCTCACACAAGGGTTTATCTGATAGTTGCTAATTCGGGACTGAAGATAATGACAGTTATCAATTACCCATTATGTGTAAGTGCCACCTTGCATGTTTCATCTCCCTTAGTAAGGCCAGCCAGGGCCTCACCAGGATCACTTTATATTAGCGTCTTTAAAGGTGTAATATTAAAAAAAAAAAAAAAAGTGGTGGGAGAGGTAATGGCAAGGTGAAATTCTACAAAGTGTGAGGTTAATACATCTTCTGTACTGCTCGGAACTTTTAATATGATGCCGATTTTTAATTTCCAAGACAGAAGACGCAATATCAGGCATATCCCATATTGATGAAACCACAAAATTCCCCTTCTTTTATTCTTTTTTTTTTTCCCTGTAGTATATCCTGTATAATTAAGGTTCTCGGGGACATTTTTTGGGAAATGCCATTTTATCTGAATAATTGTTTTAGCAATCATTGTCAACTCATAAAAATTAAGACGGAACAGTCTACGGCCATGCTACCCTGAACAAGCCTGATCCTGTCTGATCTCGGAAACTAAGCAGGGTCAGGCCTGGTTAGTATTTGGATGGGAGACCACCTAGAAAGACCGGGTACTGTAGGCATAAAAAATAAAAAATAAAAAAAAATAAGGGATTGTAAACTGACAAGGTCCTTGCAATCTGTGAGGTCAACCAAGGGTCGCCTCGCCTAAAAAAATAAATACATAAATAAGATGGAAGAACTTTGTAGGACAATTCGTACCAAGTGAGGAGAGAGAAAATCAAAGCATGGGATTTTCTGCATGCCAGCGAGATTCCTCTGAGAGAGAGGTCTAGGCTTTTAGAGGACTCAGCAAGATATAAGATGGGAGAAAGAGGGACCATCGTGGGAAACGCACCCTTCACTGGAATTTGCAATTTACCCAATTTTAAGCCTTTGCTATTACAATTTAAGACAGAAATTTACCAGCAAACTAAAAGGTTCTTGAGGCTTCCTTGTCAATCATTAGAAAAACAAGCAACCGCCCACTGTCGCATTACAAGTTTCCTTTTAAAATGTGACTACATTGTTAGATAAAATTCCACCTCATTTCAAACTTACTATACCCCGTCTGTCTCAGGAGACAGGCAGCCGGCATTGTTGCAAGATTTGTAGGCAACCATCATGGAACCAAAGGAACCCTCCATGAAGAGGCCTCCCATCAACAGCACTGGAGAAAGGGTGAAAGGAACACCCAGCAAGGAATGCGTGCATCCGTCCTTCAGTGTGAAGAAGTACAGGACTCAGCCACTGGAACAACTTCCTGACTTACATGCAGTCTTCCCTCATTAAGACTCGTAGGCTAGGAAACTTCATGCAGTGAGACCTCTATTCTGAACACAGCTAGGACATCAAACACATTGCCATAAAACAGTCAGGCCCTAGCAGTTGCTGGCACATTAACATTATGGTAAGAGTTTATTGAGTTTGGGGATTTTACCAGAATCTGTTACATGTGGGCCTACAATTATGAAACAGATTTCTGTAGTCATGGTACCATCTGGGTTGGCGGAGCTATTAAAGTTTGGTCACTTTTTAAAAATAAATATTTGAATATAATGTGTATTTTTTAAAATAAATCACATCATATACGTACACTTTGAAATAAATTAATATTCCATCAATTTTTTTTAAAAAATTGCCAATTATTACACCATTTAAAATTTTAGGTCACATGGGTTATAAATTACATTGCAATTGTTAGTTGTGTTGGCACAACTTTTGCTGATAAAGGGAAATACCTGCTATTCTTTTTTTTTTTAACATCAGGTGAACCAAGCTGTTATTTACAAGTAATAGAGCTTGTGAGTGATTTGCAAGATCACCGTGCTATTATTTTAGCATTCACTCATATCTGCTTTAATAGTGTCAAAGAAATGTTCATTTTCAAGCAATGGTAGTATTTCAGCTGAAAAGTAATAACTTTGGGAAGGATTTAGGCATGATGAGAGCTATGAAGGCCAAACAACAGTGATAAACAATGCCATGGGCTTAGGATAGGCTACTCTGCAAATTACTAGAGATGATGCCGACAAAATGAAAAGCAACTTTAATCTAGCTACATTTTAAGTTTGCAAACATTGTCTTATATGTAACAAGGTAAATAAGGTAGAGAAAATGCTGGTGACATAACCACAGAATCAATCCCTAAGCTGTAGTGATTACAGCTTTAAGCATCTTGAGAATTCATTCCAATTAATTTCTTTTTGTTGCTATGGCAAAATGAATGGTGAATTATGCCCGTTTTGAATTATGAGACCTTTTCAGGAATATACCTTTGGCATAAAATGAGACTGCCCTGCACCAACATTTTCTTTCTTCTGAAAGCCATTAACGATCAAGCTAATTCAACAAAGATACACTTGGATGTTATTCTGTACAGTAAGAAAACAATAAAACAGTGGACATCTATTGCATATTGTGTACTTAGCATATGCTAAGACTTTACACCCACTCTTCCACATAATTCCTAATAACCATCCACCGATGTGTCTACTGGTATTATACATATTTTATAGTGAGTTTTCTGAAGTTTAGAGGGTTGATATACTTGCCCGCGATCACAGAGTTTCAAATGTAGGTTCTGCAAGTCCAGGGTCTCCATCCACTCGTACCCACATACTATATGATGGCAGGGTTAAAATATAAACGGCTGGGAGTTTGTCTCCATTGCCTTTGTCTCTTGGACTTGCCTTGATTCAACAAAGGTTGTTTCCGATATGTTTATCATGCTAAGAAAAACTGTAAATAACTGGACACACTGTTACTTCTTTAATTCCGTAAGAGGAAGATAAGGATGATGAGGTCTGTTCCTTCGTAATTCTAGCGTG
>NW_011888811.1:2859186-2863641 GCF_000151845.1 Pteropus vampyrus
TAGATAAAATTCCACCTCATTTCAAACTTACTATACCCCGTCTGTCTCAGGAGACAGGCAGCCGGCATTGTTGCAAGATTTGTAGGCAACCATCATGGAACCAAAGGAACCCTCCATGAAGAGGCCTCCCATCAACAGCACTGGAGAAAGGGTGGAAGGAACACCCAGCAAGGAATGCGTGCATCCGTCCTTCAGTGTGAAGAAGTACAGGACTCAGCCACTGGAACAACTTCCTGACTTACATGCAGTCTTCCCTCATTAAGACTCGTAGGCTAGGAAACTTCATGCAGTGAGACCTCTATTCTGAACACAGCTAGGACATCAAACACATTGCCATAAAACAGTCAGGCCCTAGCAGTTGCTGGCACATTAACATTATGGTAAGAGTTTATTGAGTTTGGGGATTTTACCAGAATCTGTTACATGTGGGCCTACAATTATGAAACAGATTTCTGTAGTCATGGTACCATCTGGGTTGGCGGAGCTATTAAAGTTTGGTCACTTTTTAAAAATAAATATTTGAATATAATGTGTATTTTTTAAAATAAATCACATCATATACGTACACTTTGAAATAAATTAATATTCCATCAATTTTTTTTAAAAAATTGCCAATTATTACACCATTTAAAATTTTAGGTCACATGGGTTATAAATTACATTGCAATTGTTAGTTGTGTTGGCACAACTTTTGCTGATAAAGGGAAATACCTGCTATTCTTTTTTTTTTTAACATCAGGTGAACCAAGCTGTTATTTACAAGTAATAGAGCTTGTGAGTGATTTGCAAGATCACCGTGCTATTATTTTAGCATTCACTCATATCTGCTTTAATAGTGTCAAAGAAATGTTCATTTTCAAGCAATGGTAGTATTTCAGCTGAAAAGTAATAACTTTGGGAAGGATTTAGGCATGATGAGAGCTATGAAGGCCAAACAACAGTGATAAACAATGCCATGGGCTTAGGATAGGCTACTCTGCAAATTACTAGAGATGATGCCGACAAAATGAAAAGCAACTTTAATCTAGCTACATTTTAAGTTTGCAAACATTGTCTTATATGTAACAAGGTAAATAAGGTAGAGAAAATGCTGGTGACATAACCACAGAATCAATCCCTAAGCTGTAGTGATTACAGCTTTAAGCATCTTGAGAATTCATTCCAATTAATTTCTTTTTGTTGCTATGGCAAAATGAATGGTGAATTATGCCCGTTTTGAATTATGAGACCTTTTCAGGAATATACCTTTGGCATAAAATGAGACTGCCCTGCACCAACATTTTCTTTCTTCTGAAAGCCATTAACGATCAAGCTAATTCAACAAAGATACACTTGGATGTTATTCTGTACAGTAAGAAAACAATAAAACAGTGGACATCTATTGCATATTGTGTACTTAGCATATGCTAAGACTTTACACCCACTCTTCCACATAATTCCTAATAACCATCCACCGATGTGTCTACTGGTATTATACATATTTTATAGTGAGTTTTCTGAAGTTTAGAGGGTTGATATACTTGCCCGCGATCACAGAGTTTCAAATGTAGGTTCTGCAAGTCCAGGGTCTCCATCCACTCGTACCCACATACTATATGATGGCAGGGTTAAAATATAAACGGCTGGGAGTTTGTCTCCATTGCCTTTGTCTCTTGGACTTGCCTTGATTCAACAAAGGTTGTTTCCGATATGTTTATCATGCTAAGAAAAACTGTAAATAACTGGACACACTGTTACTTCTTTAATTCCGTAAGAGGAAGATAAGGATGATGAGGTCTGTTCCTTCGTAATTCTAGCGTGGTATTTTTGGGGATGGTTTTCACAGTACATGGTATGCGATTAGAGATCATGTGGGTGGCTCCTTGCTTTCCGGGCATGTGCCCTCCACTGGGCATTTGCTGAGAGTGCTTGATGTGTATGCCGCAAGAAGTGATCTGGACATTGTGTCTGCCTCTCAAGTTTGAGAGCCCTCAGGATTTTGGCAGTGACACATGCCCTCGGATGACTTGTAATGGAAATCTACAAGGAGGAGTCTCTATTACAGCTTAAATATAGTTTTTGATTCTGACAGTATTTCCTCCATTTCTTGGCCTTCTTCCCTGTACTTAAACCTGCCATTGTAATCAGGAAAGTGACTCTTGAAACTATGGCCTACTAGTTTTCTTTATTTATTGTCTTGCTATGACTTTCATCCTAACTTTTTAGAAGGTACAGACCAAAAAAGAACTATTCTCCCTGCCAAGGCATTTAAGCTCAGCAGAAGCAGATGTCCAGCAGTGCAATTTCTGCCCAAGTGTCACTGATATATTATTGAGGAAACATCAAGTCATATGAGTACTGGAAAAATTAAAGCCTATTCCCACAGTCTCTCTGCTTGACCTGTACTCCTGAAGTTAGATTTATATTAACCTTCCAGCTCTCAAATTCCCTAAACTCTACCCACACGTTATGGGGAAAAACAAAACAAAACGAAACAAAAACAAACACCAAAAAACCCAACGACTTCTTTTCCCATGTGTCTGTTCAACAGTACTTTTGGTTTTCATGTTTGTTTAAATGCTTTTATTTGTTCTTTTCTCTTGTTGTTCTCATACTATATCCTAGCCCCTATCCTGCCAAAGTAATCTAAGTGCATCCTTCCATATTTCTCTCTGTAGCTGAAGTTTTATTCATCACTTTACCAAAACGAAATGACACGTTCTACACGCTGCTCTGCATCTTGCTTTACTTACTCGCAAGCTTTAATTACTTATTATTATCTCTCACCTCAATTGTTTCTTTGGCTCTTCACCACTGACGTGCATTGCTTAGATAGGTAATGAGCTCTGCTGGCAATATTCCATATAGCAGAGTTCATTCATGACATTCCACTAGCTATCTTGGCTCACTCTCAACTAATACTGACTGAGTGGAAAGGAAGAGATTCACAGGTAATATCTCTGCTCTTAAAGCATATGCAGTCTAAAGGTGAATTTATCTAACTGTTCATTCATTCAGCATCTACCATGTTAGGAAAAGTATCTGCTTTTATGGGCCTCACTTTCTAGTAATGATGCAGAAAAGCTGATTATAAACTAGCAAACGAATAAATACGATGGTATCAGAGAGTCGTACATGCTCTTAAGAAAATAAAAACAGAATAATGGTATAGAGAAATGGGCTGAGAGCATCTAAAGAACCAGGTGAGGCCATAAGAGAAAGAGCATAATAGGGAAGGGGGAGGTGTAAGAGATGAAACTGTTGAGATGAACAGGAGCCAGATCGTGACGGGTGACCAAAGAAATGGCTCAAAAAAATATATAATGGTTGTTAATTACTATGAGGATAGTTCAAATTGCTACGAGAGAATAAAGGAGTGTGTGTGTTTGTGAATAATTCCCATTTCCATGGGGAGGTAATAATTGAGATGAGCTTTGAAAGATGGGTAGGATTTAGACTGATGAAAAATGGGAGTGGATTTAGACTGATGAAAAATGTAGAGCAGCTGGTGGGAATAGTCTGTACAAGGGATAATAGGTGGAGTGAACAGGCAGTTCTGTGACTAACAAGCGGTCCAGTGTAAGTGGGTGAGCAAGAACTGGGGGATATAAAGCTTATGAGGGCTGTAAAGGGGACTGAATGCCAGAATAAGACAACTGGAGAATAGTTACTCTAGAACCATTGGAGGTTTGAGAATAGGAAAACAATATAATCGAGGCTGAGATTTCAAACTTTTTCTTTGACACCTGACTTTTGGATGGAGTTGGTAAGACTGGGGGGTGAAGAGGCTAGTTAAGTGGCTTTCTAAATGACTGGTTAAAAACAATTTGTTTAATTGTTTAAAGCAGAGTGGACATAAGAACTTAATGGAGAGACTCCTGGAGAGAATGTAAAAGAGGATATGTCTGAGGAAAATCTTAGATGTGAAATCTGCCCTAGGTCCAATTTAGAATGTCCTTTTTCATCATGCTCATCAGACAGAGTCTCTCTAATCCACCTCTAGTGACAGGAATAAACATGACCTCATGGGAAAAAGTCCTGTTGCTGCACAGCTCCGATTGCTTCAGAAAGTTCTTTCTGAGAGTGAATTGGAATCTGCTTCCCTGTAAACAGGATCCACTGATGCTGGTTTTGCCGTTTGCAGAAAAGCAGACTATGCAGCCTCCTTCTCCATATATGTGAAACCAATGATCACTTTTGTCTTTCATCATATCCAGGTTAACTCTCCTCTAATTTCTGAAACCATGTATTTTATTTGGTTGTATAGAACGTGTATTTATTTTAATAAATAATTAACATGCATTGATTCTTTACATGTTATTAACAGTTGGTACATATTTTTCCTGAAGGCTTTTTTTCTCATTTGGAAAAATTTTCCTTTGTAAATTTTCCCCTTATAAATGTTGGGCACTCATTACACAACTGGGGGACAAAAAAACTGCCCAAGGAATCACCCTGCCCTAACATTATTTTAGT
>NW_011888811.1:2864946-2867883 GCF_000151845.1 Pteropus vampyrus
TTCTAGGATTAGGGGACAAATGAGTTTACTTAGAAAAATGCCTATCATTTACCAAGCATTCAATGAATATCTGCTGAATAAATAAATGAATGAATTTCTTTTTAAGTTGCTTGGAGCAGAAATATAGTTGATACTTTATAAAATTTACATAATCATCATTATTAAGCATAATAAGCATAGAACAATAACTAAAGAGAGTTAATATTCATTGAATACTTATATGGCGAGCACTTGCAGTACGTATAATTTTTATTCTTATTTTAAATTTAGGAAACCTGGGAACCAAAGAGGTTATATAATTTTAGAAAGGTTAAATATACATAAACCCAGGCAGGCTAACTCCAGACCAGAAAAGATAAGTATCGCATACTCTCCCTCCTTAAAATGAAACTCGTGGCTAGATCGGCAGATTTGTGTGACAACTGAATGATACTATGAGATTTACCTGTAAAATTACAAATATTCACTCACTATTTGCATTATACCACAAAAGAATGAAGGTAGTTCTAACAAACACAGATACAAAAAATGATAGATAGAAATGGAAATAATTAAGTCTGAGTAAAATGGAACTAAGACCTAGTAAATAAGGGTGAAGGAAAAACACAGCTATGGAAATTATAGTTGTTATCACTGAAATTGGTATTTTGCTCTGAATTCATGGTATCTGACCTGAGTTGAACTGTGTCTCCCCCAATAACAAAAGGATATGTTAAAATGCTAACGGATGGTACCTCAGAATGTGACCTTCTTGGGAAACGGAGTCTTTGCAGATGTAATTAGTTAAGATGAGGTCATACTGGAGTAGGGTGAGCTTTTAATCTAATATGACTCGTGTCCTTATAAGCAGACACCTATGTGAAAACAGAAGACACACAGGGAGAGCACCATGCAAAAATGGAGGCAGAGACTGGAGTGATACATCTGTAGACCAGGCAGTGCCAAGAATGGACGGCCACCACTGGAGGTTCAGAAAATGCAAGGGATTCGTTTTCCCTGCAGATTTCAGAAGGAGCATGGGTCTGAAGACACCTTCATTTTGAAATTCTAGCTTCCAGAACTGTGAGACAATACGTTTCTGTTATTTTAAGCCACTAAGTTTGCAATACTTTGTTGAAGAAGCCCTTGAAAAAGAAAACAAAAACAAAAACATGATTTTCCCGAAGAGTAGAAGAAGTAGACTTATTTTAGGGATTGAAATCAGCATATTTGATATTCGGCGGATTTCTATGGAAACAAAATGAATTTGTTGTGATTTGGAAGAAGACACACTCTTGTGGTGCAATTCTCTGACACAGAAGGCATATTAGGAAAGGCTGGCATCATGAGTGTGTGATCTCTGCAGTCACACAGGCCTCGTTCTGGAAAGGGTCCTGTACTTGGTCATACGTTTTGCTGTCACTGTTGTAAAATTCTTACTAACTTTTGATCAAGGCTTCTGAATTTTCATTTCACTCTGGGCCTTCAAATTATGTAGCTGGTCCTGGCTCTAGTAATAAAGACAGTAGTGATATTAGAACACAAATTGGTGAATGCATTAATAGAAAAATATATGGAGCCTGAAAAAATATGACAGAGGTAGTATTTCAGATCAGAGGGAAAAGATGGACAATTCCATAAATGCTGTCGAGACAGTTGATAACCCATATGGAAACAGAAATATTTTGGAATCTAAATACGCACCACAGTAAAAAAATCAATTCCAGGGACATTAAAGACCTAAATGTGAAAGCGAAAATATATAATATTTATAAGACAATATTTGAGAATAGTTTAATGTTCTTAGGTGTAGGAGATTATTTGAACGAGATGAAAAAAGGGAGAAATCATAAAGAAAAGGTTTGATAAATTTGTCCACATTAAAATTAAGTACTTCTCCATGTTCTCCTCCTTTTTTGTGGGGACCTGAGACTCTGAAGGCACCTATGAGTGTCTGGGGCTCGGCCTTGGGCTGGCACCCCAACTGGCAGGGCTCACATCCAGGAACAAGCTTTCTGACTGGCCTTTCCTCCTCCACTCCTTTCCCTTATACTGTAAAGCTTTTGGCTTGCACGCCTCAAAGGAGTGGGGTGGGGACCAGTGGAAGAGAAGGCTCACCTTGGGCTGACTCATCCACAGGTGTGGCTACACACAGGGGAGACGGATCTAATAAGTAAATAGAATGAGGGTAATGAGAACCAGATCTTTCACTATTGGAGGAGGAAGTTAGGAACATGAAACAAGAAAGACTAGAATAAACTTTGTGGTGTTTGATGAGCGTCAGAAATCATCACTGTAAACGGATGGCTTTTAACTTGTCTGTCTAGATACAGAAATGTAGAATTTGTGTGTGTGTGTGTGTGTGTGCGTGTGCGCGTGTGCACACACACGTGCATTTCCTATCTGTTTTTACTAGGAGAAAGTAAAAGCAATGATACTTCAACAGCAGTGAGTTTACTGAACACCCAGATCTTGGTTCCTAAATATCATTCTCCACTAAAAGAACGTGGGCTCCCTAGAGAAATGGCTGAATCAACAGGGAAAGCAGAAGGCGAGCCTACAACAGGTAGGTGAACCAAAAAGGTAGAAAGTGCTCAGAGAAGGACAAGGACGTGTCCAAAGTTACAAAAACCAGGATAAAGGGGTTTCCATCGGCTGCAACTTGGATAATCTGATCATGGAAATAAATGATGACAATAAGGGATTCTGAACCTTTTGAGTAAAACAGGAATGCACAAGTCTATACCAATAGAAGTAAATAAACGGATTGATTGATTAATTAATTAATTAATTAAATGGAAGGGAAGTAAAACGCCAACTAGTAACATTCCGAATGAAGAATATATTGGATCCGTATATTCCTTCTGTAACGTTTAACTGTAAATTTACATCTACTTCGAAAAATTGAAAAAAAACATTGAGTTTTTTTTCTTATAAGACATAATTGCAAGATACAAT
>NW_011888811.1:2867933-2871894 GCF_000151845.1 Pteropus vampyrus
GTCAGAAACGTGGAATCTCAGGCTCCACCCCAGACTCCATTATGACAACCTCCATTTTAACTGATCCCCGGATGACGTGCATGTCTGGTAAAGTTCCAGAAGCAGAGCCAGAGCAGGGATCCTCACCCTGAGAGTTTGTTGAAGTACCAATTCCTGGGTTCCACCTCCAGGAAGTAGACTGGGGTATGGCTGACAGTCTGCGTTTCTAATAAGCTCCCAGGAGATGCTGACCCCACTCTTTCCCATTCACACTTTGAAAGACACTAGGAGACTCTCCTCTACCCATGTTTAAATCCTTCCTCCTTGGCATGGTCTTCTCTGACCATTCCAGCCGCGATAAATTTTCCCTTCTTTCTTTGAGCTCCTATGCTACAAACATTCCTCATTTTACATTTACATAACAGCACTGTCCTTAGTAGATATCTCAAGTGGAAAGAATGTTCCATCTTACTGACTCGATGACCCCTTGCTGTTCCCCAAACCCGCCAAGCACATCTCCACCTCAGAGATCTCGTACTTTGTTTCTGCTGCCTGGCAGGTAGTTAGGTCAATCTGGGTTCTCCTTAAATAGCCCCTCTTCAGTGATGCATCCTCTGACTTTGATTTTTTTTTTATTAGAGAAATTCATTATTAAATTTAATTTTCTTTAAATACATACCATCAGTCTTCCCCCATCTTGCTTTATTTTTCTTCGCAGAATGTAACAGCATTCAACATTATGTATTCATTCAAAACATCTTACTTCCGACTAGATCATAAATTGTGTGATACCAGGGACTTCGTTTTCATTCATTCAAAACTGATTATTGAGCACCTACTATGTGCTGGGTACTGTTCTAGGATTAGGGGACAAATGAGTTTACTTAGAAAAATGCCTATCATTTACCAAGCATTCAATGAATATCTGCTGAATAAATAAATGAATGAATTTCTTTTTAAGTTGCTTGGAGCAGAAATATAGTTGATACTTTATAAAATTTACATAATCATCATTATTAAGCATAATAAGCATAGAACAATAACTAAAGAGAGTTAATATTCATTGAATACTTATATGGCGAGCACTTGCAGTACGTATAATTTTTATTCTTATTTTAAATTTAGGAAACCTGGGAACCAAAGAGGTTATATAATTTTAGAAAGGTTAAATATACATAAACCCAGGCAGGCTAACTCCAGACCAGAAAAGATAAGTATCGCATACTCTCCCTCCTTAAAATGAAACTCGTGGCTAGATCGGCAGATTTGTGTGACAACTGAATGATACTATGAGATTTACCTGTAAAATTACAAATATTCACTCACTATTTGCATTATACCACAAAAGAATGAAGGTAGTTCTAACAAACACAGATACAAAAAATGATAGATAGAAATGGAAATAATTAAGTCTGAGTAAAATGGAACTAAGACCTAGTAAATAAGGGTGAAGGAAAAACACAGCTATGGAAATTATAGTTGTTATCACTGAAATTGGTATTTTGCTCTGAATTCATGGTATCTGACCTGAGTTGAACTGTGTCTCCCCCAATAACAAAAGGATATGTTAAAATGCTAACGGATGGTACCTCAGAATGTGACCTTCTTGGGAAACGGAGTCTTTGCAGATGTAATTAGTTAAGATGAGGTCATACTGGAGTAGGGTGAGCTTTTAATCTAATATGACTCGTGTCCTTATAAGCAGACACCTATGTGAAAACAGAAGACACACAGGGAGAGCACCATGCAAAAATGGAGGCAGAGACTGGAGTGATACATCTGTAGACCAGGCAGTGCCAAGAATGGACGGCCACCACTGGAGGTTCAGAAAATGCAAGGGATTCGTTTTCCCTGCAGATTTCAGAAGGAGCATGGGTCTGAAGACACCTTCATTTTGAAATTCTAGCTTCCAGAACTGTGAGACAATACGTTTCTGTTATTTTAAGCCACTAAGTTTGCAATACTTTGTTGAAGAAGCCCTTGAAAAAGAAAACAAAAACAAAAACATGATTTTCCCGAAGAGTAGAAGAAGTAGACTTATTTTAGGGATTGAAATCAGCATATTTGATATTCGGCGGATTTCTATGGAAACAAAATGAATTTGTTGTGATTTGGAAGAAGACACACTCTTGTGGTGCAATTCTCTGACACAGAAGGCATATTAGGAAAGGCTGGCATCATGAGTGTGTGATCTCTGCAGTCACACAGGCCTCGTTCTGGAAAGGGTCCTGTACTTGGTCATACGTTTTGCTGTCACTGTTGTAAAATTCTTACTAACTTTTGATCAAGGCTTCTGAATTTTCATTTCACTCTGGGCCTTCAAATTATGTAGCTGGTCCTGGCTCTAGTAATAAAGACAGTAGTGATATTAGAACACAAATTGGTGAATGCATTAATAGAAAAATATATGGAGCCTGAAAAAATATGACAGAGGTAGTATTTCAGATCAGAGGGAAAAGATGGACAATTCCATAAATGCTGTCGAGACAGTTGATAACCCATATGGAAACAGAAATATTTTGGAATCTAAATACGCACCACAGTAAAAAAATCAATTCCAGGGACATTAAAGACCTAAATGTGAAAGCGAAAATATATAATATTTATAAGACAATATTTGAGAATAGTTTAATGTTCTTAGGTGTAGGAGATTATTTGAACGAGATGAAAAAAGGGAGAAATCATAAAGAAAAGGTTTGATAAATTTGTCCACATTAAAATTAAGTACTTCTCCATGTTCTCCTCCTTTTTTGTGGGGACCTGAGACTCTGAAGGCACCTATGAGTGTCTGGGGCTCGGCCTTGGGCTGGCACCCCAACTGGCAGGGCTCACATCCAGGAACAAGCTTTCTGACTGGCCTTTCCTCCTCCACTCCTTTCCCTTATACTGTAAAGCTTTTGGCTTGCACGCCTCAAAGGAGTGGGGTGGGGACCAGTGGAAGAGAAGGCTCACCTTGGGCTGACTCGTCCACAGGTGTGGCTACACACAGGGGAGACGGATCTAATAAGTAAATAGAATGAGGGTAATGAGAACCAGATCTTTCACTATTGGAGGAGGAAGTTAGGAACATGAAACAAGAAAGACTAGAATAAACTCTGTGGTGTTTGATGAGCGTCAGAAATCATCACTGTAAACGGATGGCTTTTAACTTGTCTGTCTAGATACAGAAATGTAGAATTTGTGTGTGTGTGTGTGTGTGTGCGCGCGCGCGCGCGTGCACACACACGTGCATTTCCTATCTGTTTTTACTAGGAGAAAGTAAAAGCAATGATACTTCAACAGCAGTGAGTTTACTGAACACCCAGATCTTGGTTCCTAAATATCATTCTCCACTAAAAGAACGTGGGCTCCCTAGAGAAATGGCTGAATCAACAGGGAAAGCAGAAGGCGAGCCTACAACAGGTAGGTGAACCAAAAAGGTAGAAAGTGCTCAGAGAAGGACAAGGAAGTGTCCAAAGTTACAAAAACCAGGATAAAGGGGTTTCCATCGGCTGCAACTTGGATAATCTGATCATGGAAATAAATGATGACAATAAGGGATTCTGAACCTTTTGAGTAAAACAGGAATGCACAAGTCTATACCAATAGAAGTAAATAAACGGATTGATCGATTAATTAATTAATTAATTAAATGGAAGGGAAGTAAAACGCCAACTAGTAACATTCTGAATGAAGAATATATTGGATCCGTATATTCCTTCTGTAACGTTTAACTGTAAATTTACATCTACTTCGAAAAATTGAAAAAAAACATTGAGTTTTTTTCTTATCATAAGACATAATTGCAAGATACGATTCGATGGAAGAAATTTGCAACACAGAAGTGAGAGAAGATTAATAACTAGAGAAGAAATGCCTATGAGTTAGCTAGAGAAAGAACGTTGGGGCATTCATCCAATTCAAAAGACAAAATAGGTAAAATGATCAGAAAACGTCATAGAAATTTTTAAATCGCCTATAACATATGAAACAACGTTCAACC